>NC_061112.1:13555448-13743943 GCF_002878395.1 Capsicum annuum | reverse complement strand
TGGTATATTATGCCTCAGCTGGCCTCCCAACTATGTCTCTAATTTCTTCTGCGCATTGCTGATTTTTTATCACAGCAACCGTTTGTTCTTGATTGGTCAGGATCTTCTTCAAAATCTCATCAATGGTACTGGCCTGTGTGTTATGTTGTTGCTGAAACTGCTGAGGCTGATTAGTGCCCCATTAATAGTTGGGCTGACTCTACCACTTGTGATTGTAGGCATTACCACAAGCACCCTTCTGTGCATTACCCATAATACTTACGAATTATAGATTAGCTCTACATAATTCTACAGAGTGGCCACTGCCACCATAAATCTCACACCTAGATAGAATTTGTTAAACGCATTCACCTGAACCTGAGATTGACTCACTCCCAATTTTCTAAACTGTGTCATCATCTGATTCTAAAGAGTTGATAATTGGGCAGCAAAGGCTATGACACTATCAACCTCAATCATACCCACAAACTTTTTCACTATAACTCGAGAGATTCCACCATGCCAAATAGAATTACCTTGCGCAATTCAATTCAGCAAGGTATAAAGCTCATCATAAGTTTTCTCCAATACTTGAACAACTATAGTTGAATCTAGAAAAATCTCATATTATGGTCAAAAGATTCAACAAAAGTGTGAGCTAATACCTCGTTGGACTATTGGTGATAGGACATTTCCTAAGGAGATATTCGAACCTCTCCAAAGCATGAGATAGATTTTCATCCAGCTTCTACTTGAAGCTTAAAATTTCACTGGGTAACCTTGCAGTCTTGCTAGAGGAAAAGAAATGGATGAGAAAATTCTGTGCCAAATCATCCCATGTAGTGATGGAACCAGCTGGCTCAGTATTCAACCTCTTCTTTACTTCTCCTAAAAGTGAGAAGGGGAAGAGAGTGAACCTCACGTAGTCAATATAAACTTTAATGGGGATGAACGTGTCACTGATCTCTAAGAAATTCTATAGATGGACCTTTGGATTTTCATGTGACAAACAAATAAATTACCACTACTGTGAAAATGCAGTACCATGTTCTGTTTTAGCTTAAATCTATATCCATGTGCCAATCAGTGGATTGCATAGGTCACATTCATTGTGAGTAGGATCGCTAATTCGCGTACTATCCTGCGGGCTTGTGAATCTTCAGCAATGGGTGTAGGAATGTCATTCTCTTATTGAATTTGCAGTACCCGATAGAGAAGTACTGCTTCTCTCCTTAATTGGTGTAAGCTTCACTCAAGTTTAGGATATAGATCAACCAACTCCCTTTCCCTTGCTAGCTTACTTGTTTTTCAGACCTGAACCAAAAAATTCCTAAGCTAAGACCAAGTTATTAACACTTATAAAATAAAATAGTAAAACTAAAGCGAAGAATGTTGCTAATTTACAAGTCCCTAGCAGCAATGCTAAAAACTTGTTATGCCCAAGTGAACACACAAGTGTACATGGTCCACCAAGTAGTAAAATGGCTTTTAAAATCAAATTATCGATCCCATAGGAAATTGTATTAAACAAATACTTGATTCTAGGGTTACTAAGAAGATTAAAAAATGCGGAAGTAACTAAAAACGTTTCAAAATTGAAAACTAAAAGTAAATAATGTGGCGATGTAAAGTACATTAACAAGAATGGGGAGAAACCCAGGGTTGAGACACTACGAATAATCCTAAATAGCTATGAAATCTCATTTTTTTTAGTTATTTACCTTGGTTGTTAATTCACGGGGTTGATGACATGATTATGATCTTCCGAGCCTCTAATCACCTATCTAACTTAGCCTCACAACTACATCGTTGAGCGGGGATGCAATAACTAAGCTAAAGATATTTGTGTTTCTTCTCGTACATGAACTAAATAGGGAGGATTAGGTATATTCCTATCCTAAACACAAATTCCAACGTCAATTAATTAAATGATTAAGATCTTATTTCATATATCCAATATTGTATTCGACCGTTCATCCTTCCTAGCTCACGATCGAACAATAAGTTTATTCTAAGGGCCGAAAATCTGTAGAATAGTAAAAACAAGAATATATATGAACAAACAATAATGATAAATAACATAAAACCAACTTAATTACATGCTCAAGTAATTATGTTCTTGGACTCAACCCCAGGTGAGGGTGTTTAGCCACTCATTGAATTATAAAGAATCACAATTAAGGAATTCATGTTTATAATCCAAAAGTAAACTAAAGGAAAGGATAAAAACCCTAAGAGAAGTCTCCTCAGGTGTATTCCATGCCCCAAAGGTCTTCCAAGGTCGGTACAATATAATTGGAGTGTTCTATTTATACTAGGAGAACATCGGCCCCTTTTTGGACACTAGCATGCCATTCTTTATCGCATAGTATAGGGATTGGGGGATGCCTCTATCATGGTGAAACACTGGAATTGTACTTTTTATTTGACACTAAGTGTGTGGCACACCCTTATCTCAGAGGCTAGAGGGCATGGCACACCCCTAAGCATAGAAATTCCAGCTTTGCCTATCGTTTGTCCCATGTGTTTGGCTTTAATATTCCACGCTTTGTGGTTTCTTTTATTCTTCAATTCTATCTTGTATATCATCACATTATAAATATTATCATCTCAAAAATATTCATATAACATAAAACACCACTAATTAATGCTTTAAACACAACTGAATCCAACAAGACAAACTAGAATAGCACATAGCTCAAGCTAAGAATACTAGCTTTCCCGTTAAAACTCTGAATGAATTTTTCTTCCAAACTTTTTTTGAACACACCTTAAACATTATAAACATGTAAATTCACACTTATATTCTCAATTAGTTGAATATTCACTGATTACGTACACGAGAAGTCCTCAAAACTAAGCTAATTAAGGCTAGATAACAACACTTAAGAATATAAATCCACCTAAGATCAACCATCTTGTCACGACAAAAATTATGAATTATCTAGGCATCTACCCAACTATACCTTAGAAATAATAACTCTTACCAACCAGTCCTAATTATAATGCAGAACCCATAACCTAGCCTAAACCTGCACAAAAGCATAAGACAAGGAGTAGGGAAATCTAAGACATATAATCCATGATCAAGAGGGAATGAGCTATTGGAGAATTGTCATTGTCATAGCTAAGAAAATCTAATAGATCTTCAACATGGCTATATCTATGAAAGGAGATATAGTAAGTATAGCATTAGTACAACAACACATACTAATAAGCATCATCGACTGACCAGTCTTAGAAATAATAATAATATCAAATAGGAAAGAATCATGACTTTAAGGTTCTGATTATAAACTCTCAATTGTACTTTTATCAACATATCACCCTTAGCATCTTTGTGACCTACCTGTCATTTAATATTTTTTGTATATATTTTTTATTTGATAAACCATTTGATATCACATAATTAGTTTCAACTCCATGTAGCCTTATTTCCTAACTTAATATTGATAGGCCTACAGATTTAACTATATAATAACCTCGGGGCCACAGTGGTAACATATTTTACTTGTCTCCTAACTAGCATGGCACATCTACATATGTAAAATTTATGTATATCTACTTATTATTGTTTCCGTATTCATAGGTAAACCAAGTACAATAATTCCCCCCATTAGCAAATTCCTCATTATCTAGATAGTCACAATACATAAAAATAAATATACAACCAATACATATGATGAATGTATGTATGCAATATGCACCACCTCTCTCTCCCTTCAAAACTTATAATCATGAACATCACATCAATATCATGAATATCATAAACATTATAAAGGATAATAAATTTGATAGAACTGCAATCCACTTATAAGGGCTTCTACACTGGCTCTTTTGGAAATAGAAAGAAAAAGGAGAAAGAAGTAATGGCTGGGATGACTCCAAAAAGTTCATCCAACTAGAAACGATCCCCACGATAAGAGTTATAGAGCATCTCATAAATCAAGACTCAACATTGGCATAACTTCTTGTTTGAAAGTCATTGGGCTATGTCTGCCTCTAAATCAAGAGTTAAAGAAAATCTAATAAGCCAAAACACAATGTGGTAGAGTCAACTTTTGCCCATGGAGCGTAGCTTGTTATTTGAATATCCTTGATCTAAGACTTGCCTTTAAAATAAGAATTATAAAGCATCTCATTAATCAAGACACAATGTGGTAGATTAAACTCCTACTCATGATATGCAGCTTGTTATTAAAAGTCTTTGGGATAAGTCTTGCCTCTAAAAATTTTTTTATAGAATATCTAATAAATCAAAACATAATGTGTTTGTGTCAATTGTTGCCAATTGATCTTAACTTGTTGTTTGGAAGGAATCATAGAAGAAAAATAATAAACGATGAGGAAAAAGACAAAATAAAAAAATAAAATCAAAGAAAAGAAAATAGAAAAGAGGAAATGAAGAAAATAGAAGTTGAGAGAAAAAAAAAGAAAAACAATAGAAGAAGAAAATTAAAAGTTAAGAAAAAAATGAAGAGGAAAAGCAAAATAAAAACAAGAGAAAATATAAAGGTTGAGAAATTTAAAAATAAAGAAAAATTAAAAATAGAAATTGAGAGGAGAAAAGGAAAAAAATAAATTTTAAGAAATTTTTAAAAAAATAGAAAAGACGAAATAAAAGTTAAAGAAGAATTAAAAAAAATAGAAATTAAAAAATAAATAATTATGAAAAGTTATTTTAAAATATTTGATATATAAAGAGATAAATAATTGCTTATTCTACATTAGTGTTTGAGGACTTTTTTAGGAGAACAATAAAGCAAAATCAAACATTATGAGGTCATTCCTATAGTTTACCTTCAGAGAAAGTCTGGCAACGTGAGCAATTTTGAATTGAAAAAGGATTGGTGGTCCCATTGAGCACACAATTGATGGCTTGTAATGACCCTCACAGTTATTTTTCTTATTTTCATATATTTTTGGGGTTTAGAGCTTTTTTATAATTGTCTCAAGTTATTTATATGACTTGCTGGGACTAACAGTGTGATTTTCAGGCAATTCATTTGAGAATTTTTGTGATACCAAACATATTGTGAAATATTTAATCTAAATTAGCATTTGGTAGAAATAGAATTTATGACCCTTCTAAAATATTTTTTATGTGTATAAAATTCTTTAGTTATGATATATCAATGTTACTTTATAAATAGGTTTATAGCCTATTAATATTTTAAGTTGAGATAGTAAATTTTGATATATTAAATATTATTATTATTATATAATAGAGGTTTTATTAGAAATAATTTTCTATTAATTATGATATATATTTTACTACGAACCTATACAATATTAGAGTATATACATAATGGAATTAAATTTGTAGTTGACATATACGTGTTTTTATTATATATATGACAAATAAGTCACTTAAGAGGAAGGGGTGGACAAGTGTCCATCTCAGTGGCCAAGTGTCAAAGTAATACGCCAAAATTCATTTCAAGTGGTGATTAATCACATGGTAAGATTATTCAGTAACAAATTAATAATCTTTTCTACCTGATTAGTGGCCAAAACCATCTAATAGCTATCACATATGCATTGATCTAATAGTTATCACATATGCATTGATCAATTTCTTGGCAGCAACTATATATATATATGTGTGTTTGTACGTTTATTTCAGATTGGGTGTTGTGAGAGTATCCATTTGACAATATAGTTGGTCACCGAAGGAAAAATAAAAATATAAATTATCTATATCATGTTATTCAAGTTTGGGTTCTAGTGGAGCGCTATTTGGAGGCTTCTCAGAGAGGTTTTTAGCTTTGGCGTTCAGATAGGCTAGACTTACCCTAATTTTAGATTGAGCTTATGTACGGTAATTGTGTACTATTATGTTAGTTTTGGACAAGTACTTGTAGTTTACGTATCATTTGATATTTATATATATATATATTGACATTCATTAAATTATTGATTACTAGATTGTTTAAATCTAGATCTTCTATTTCCTGTCCTAATTCATTTACTAAATTATCTTCTTCTGATTCTGAAGAATCAGATTTAGAATTATCTTTATTATTTATATCAATACTTATTATTGAGTATATACTTTCTATATCTGACATGTATTCGTCTACATTTAGTAAAGTTTCTTGGAACTCATCTATTAATTGAGAATTTCTAGTTCTATTATTATTTCTTTTAGGACGTACATTATCTAACTGATGTATGCTTCCACAAGTATAGCATTCTAATTTATTTTTATAGTTTCTTTCATTTCTATATTTCCTAACATGTCTTTTGGCTTTTGATTTTCTTAAGAAGTATTGTTTACGACTATATGGTTTCTGATTATGTTTCTTTTTATATTTTCTATATTATTTTTTTATCATAATTTTGGATTCTGTATATTACAGATTTACAGAAATTCATTTCATTTCTTTTTAATTGTTTTTGTATTTGTATGTTTGTACATTTTTCTGTTAGTATATCCATTATATATTGTGTTCTATGTCCTATTGTCCATTTTAGGATTGGGTTGGCTACTACATCATCTCTTTTATACCATTTATCTTCTATTTCTCTTCCTAATGCTCCAGGTAATTTATTAAATAATTTTTTGCCTAATTCTTCATTAAAAGTGTTTCCGCTGACAGTGCAATAATAAAAATAGTCTTGTTGAAATTTCTTTATATATACCCGATGTGAAATGCTTAGTTGTTCTAGTTTTATTAATGCTTCTTTTTGTAATACTAATAATCCACTATTTGAATTTTTTTCAGTTAATAACATGTGCATTTTATTTGTAAAATTATAGGGGTTTGGTCCCATACTTAATAGAACCTGGAAATCATATGGGCAGTTTGTCTTAAAACTTTCCCATGTGGCTTTTGCAGATTCTCCTAAAAAGGTTTCCAAATATTTGTACATTGTTTCCATATCCATTTCTGTATAATGTCTTAGGTAATCTGCTGCTACTATTCCTTTCCATAGATATATTACTGTATCCCACATTTGTGGGTCGTGTGCTGCTATATTTAGAATTTTACCTTTACTACCTCTTTCTTGTAGTTTAATTGGTTCTTCTATTGGCATTCTCTTACCTGTTGGTCTTATATTATCTCCTCTAAGTTCTGTATCTGGATTTATCCTAATTGCCGGTCTTCTAGGTACATTACCTGTACTATAATCTATTGGTTGAGGATTAGGGTTTGTCTGTTGAAATGGGCTAGCACTTGACGAGCTAGTTGGTTCTAATTCTGATAGTTCTTTATAACTTATTGTAGAACTTAATACAGATATTGTGTCTTCACCTTTTCTTTCAAGAAATAGTCTTTATTATTTCTATATCCTAAATTATCACTTCTTTCCAAACAATTTTTAAAATGTTCTATATAATCTTCTATTTTCATTTCATCTTTTTGACATCCTTTACATTTAAAAGTTATATGTTTATATTCTTCTGCTAAATTTTGAGCTTTTTCTATTACCATATCTGCTTCATAACCTTCTTGTAGACTTTCTATATTCATAAATTCGCTTTCTGTTTCTATATTACTTTCTGTTTCGATATCGTCTAAATTTTTTTTAGTTGTATAACTATAATCTGTAAATCTAACTGAAATTTCTCCTTTACTTGTAGTGTATAATAAATGAGAGTCTGGTGTGAGGATTTTTGATTTATTAAATTAATTTAGATTCCATTCTAAACCTGTATATATTTCTGGGTCTATTTTTATTGGTTTTATTAAACTCATGCCTTTATTTCCCATTATTTCAACTACATCATTTACTTTTAGTTTAAATTCAGTATTACTACTTCAAGTTAATTTTCCGATAAATCCTATGCACATTAATAGATTATTACCACTATTCATTTCTTTATACCCTTTAGTTTGGATTCCTATTTTAATGTTTTTTTCAAATTCTTTTAAGTTCATTAAAAAATCTGGACTTATATAGAATATTCTTCCATTATTTGTCATATCTACTTTAGTTAATCCTATTATTGATTTTTTAATGTCTGACCATCTATCATCATATATTGTTATTAAGACTTTGGATCCTAGATTTTTTCTAGTTAGGCCTTTTATTCCTATAACAATTAAACCCATATGCATTAGTATCATTTTATTATTTTTTATATGTCTTACAGAGTTAGCATTTACTAAATCTAGTATTTACAGAGTTAGCATTTACTAAATCTAGTATTTTGAAATCTTCTCCTATAGCTGATATTTGTTCTTCTCTATAATATCTATATAGCTGATTATCTGTAGAAAAATATCCTGCATTATATAATGTTTTAGGATTTAATAATTTTAATTGATGTTGTTGGAAAATTTGCTAATCTCTATCTACATTTATTTTATCATTTAGTTCTTGGTTCTGCTCCATATTTGGTTGTCTTCTACATATTCTGGATAATATATTATTATTTCCTATTTTATTCTCAAAAAAACTTATTCTTTGTCTTTCTTCTCCTTGTCTTTCATTGTTTTCGATGGTTCTCCGTCTATTTGATAGAAAGTCCATTTTTGTGGTTTTCTTATTATATTTTTTCTTTTTTGTTGAGGAGTTAATTCTATTCTTTTTAACTTATTAATAAGTTCTTCTATTTCAAGGTGATTTTTTGGTGGTTCTTGAGCTTCTTTATTTTTTATTAGGATGTCTATCGTTTTATGTAATTCGGGCAGTTTCGATTCTTGAACTGGTTTTTGAGCTTCTTTGCCTTTTATTAAACTGTCTAATTTAGCATGTAAGTCCAATAATAATGCTATTACAGTATTATTTTGTTTTACAATTATTTTTTCTGACTGACCTATTGGGAGGTGTACAGAAAGACCTTCTGGTTCGTTATGAAATGCTTTTACTGCGTCTAAGGCTTTTTTATAATTTATATCTCCTATATTCATAAGAGTGAAATTTCTTCTAATTTGTTTGTTATTACTTGTAAATCTTTGATTTCTATTGTTTTAATTTCTATTTGTTCTATTAGTTTAGATATTAGTTGAGTAGTCTTTACTTCTAATTCTTTTGGTTTTTCTATTATGATTTTTACTAGTTTTTCAATTTCTAATTTTATAGGTATCTTTTCTAAATTGAATTTGTAATTTAAATACTGAATTTTTCTGTCTATTTCTATTTCTTGTGGCTTTAAATAATCTAAATTTAGTTCTATCTTATCTAGTATCTTTTTATGTTTATTTTGAGTAGCTTCTATTTCTTCTAAAATTCTTATTACACTATTATCTTTTTCCTGAATTTTTTCGCTTGAATTTATTATGAAGTCTATTATTGTGTTATTTTGTTTATCTTCTGAATGTAAAATATGTTCACCCTGGTTGAAATTACACCTTATAGTGGTGTTATCTTTTAACACTCTATATTTCTTTTCGGGTTGGAATCTAAGATCTAAATATTCAAGGCGTTTTAAAGAAGCTATTTTGTTATCCTAAGTGATTCAAATTAAGGTACATTTTACTTAGCTTTGTTTGATATTTCAATCTACTATTAGTATAAGTTATATCTAATTCTACTTCTTGTATATTTTCTATTAGCCTAGATTGTTCATTAATTAATGCTTTTTTATAATATTTAGAGGTTATAGTAATTAATTCGTCTGTTTCTTTAAAGTTTAAGATATCTATTTCTAGGTTTCTTATTTCTTTATTTAACAAATCTTGTCTTTCTTTAAATTGTTTAAAAATTTTTACAAGTTGATGTTTATAAGTAAATTCTTTATAATATTGCCGTTGAATTTCTTTAATATATTCAATATATCTTATTGGTATTTATTATCCGAGCGGTATTTTATCTGCTTGTTGTTTATATAAATTTGTTGCCCAGAAACAGTTCTTTAATCTTGCTTTATTAAATTCCAAATCTTCTTCAAAGTGTGTTAATAATATTTTATAATATTTTATGTCTAATTCATCTAGGTTTTTTTGAGTCAATTTATTTATATAATTTTTATATTTTCTTTTAATGCTTTTTCTATCTTTATTAATTCAGCTTTAATACCAGATTCTTCTTCTATCCACTTATTTATTTTTCTTAGTCTTTGGAAAATAGGTAGGGCTTGCATATATTATCCTAATTGATAAGCTTGTGTTCTAATACGTTTTTTAAGACACTTTATTCCTAAACTATGGTTTTCTAAATTTCTATCACAACTACTTAATTCCCAATTCAAGGCGTTTACTAGTCTTTCACACACTGGTCTAGATATTTTATATATTTTATATAATCTATTTGCCTCTATTAACCTTTTTCTACTTTCTTCTAAATTATATTTTCTAGCGATAATATTATCCTTTTTTCTATACAACTAAAAGAAATTTAGACGATGTCGAAACAGAAAGTAATATAGAAACAGAAAGCGAATTTATGAATATAGAAATTCTACAAGAAGGTTATGAAGTAGATATGGTAATAGAAAAAGCTCAAAATTTAGCAGAAGATTATAAACATATAACTTTTAAATGTAAAGGATGTCAAAAAGATGAAATGAAAATAGAAAAATGTATAGAACATTTTAAAAATTGTTTGGAAAAAAGTGATAATTTAGGATATAGAAATAATAAAGAACTATTTCTTGAAAGAAAAGATGAAGACACAATATCTGTATTAAGTTCTACGATAATTTATAAAGAACTAGCAGAATTAGAACCAGCTAGCTCATCAAGTGCTAGCCCATTTCAACAGACAAACCCTAATCCTCAACCAATAGAATATAGTATAGGTAATGTACCTAGAAGACCAGCAATTAGGATAAATCCAGATACAGAACTTAGAGGAGATAATATAAGACCAGCAGGTAAGAGAATGCCAATAGAAGAACCAATTAAACTACAAGAAGGAGTTAGTAAAGGTAAAATTATAAATATAGCAGCACACGACCCATAAATATGGGATACAGTAATAGATCTATGGAAAGGAATAGTAGCAGCAGATTACTTAAGACATTATACAAAAACGGATACGGAAATAATGTACAAATATTTGGAAATCTTTTTAGGAGAATCTGCAAAAGCCACATGGGAAAGTTTTAAGACAAACTACCCATATGATTTCAAGGTTCTATTAAGTATGGGACTAAACCCCTATAATTTCACAAATAAAGTGCACATGTTGTTAATCAGAAAAGATCCAAATAGTGGATTATTAGCATTACAAAAAGAAGCATTAATAAAACTAGAACAACTAAGAATTTCACATTGGGTATATGTAAAGAAATTTCTACAAGACTATTTTTATTATTGCACTGTCAGCGAAAACACTTTTAATGAAGAATTAGGCAAAACATTATTTAATAAATTACCTGGAGCTTTAGGAAGAGAAATAGAAGATAGATGGTAGAAAAGAGATGGTGTAGTAGCCAACCCAAACCTAAAATGGACAATAGGACATAGAACACAACATATAATGGATATACTAACAGAAAAATGTACAAACATACAAATACAAAAACAATTAAAAAGAAATGAAATGAATTTCTGTAAATCTGTTATACACACAACCCAAAATTATGATCAACAACAATATATAAAATATAAAAAGAAACATAATCAAAAACCATATAGTCGTAAACAGTACTTCTTAAGAAAATCAAAAGTCAAAAAACCATGGTTAAATAGAGATAGACATGTTAGGAAACATAGAAATGATAGAAACTATAAAAATAAATTAGAATGCTATACTTGTGGAAGCATAGACCATTTAGCTAATGTATGTCCTAAAAGAAATAATAATAGAACTAGAAATTCTCAATTAATAGAGGATTTCCAAGAAACTTTACTAAATGTAGACGAATACATGTCAGATACAGAAAGTATATACTCAATAATAAGTTTTGATATAAATAATAAAGATAATTCTAAATCTGATTCTTCAGAATCAGAAGAAGATAATTTAGTTAATTAATTAGGACAGAAAATAGAAAATCTAGACTTAAACAATCTAGTAATCAATAATTTAATGAATATTACTCAAGAATGTGTACATGAATTCCAAAGAAACAAAGGTTTAGACAGTAATAGATGTCGTATATGCAATTGGTATCCAAGTAAAGACAACAGAGCTAAATGTAAAAAATGTTATTTAGAAGATTGTATAAACTGTATAGAGAACACTTTAAAGATAAAAATAGAATCAGAAATAAATAGTGAACAGAAATATACAAATAATCAAATCTTAAATTTAAGAGTATCAACTCTAGAAACCCGAGTAAATAATCTAGAACAAAGATTAACCATCCTAGAAAAAGGAAAAACCAAAATCACTATAGAAGAATCAGATACACAAGAAGCTATACATTTAGAAAAACTAGAGGCAGAACTTATGAACTTGGAAGATAATGACACTAGCCTAAATGCAATGAAGACAAAGAATTCTCTATCATAAAAGTATTAGTAAAAATTAAAATTGAAGATGTAGAGATAGAAAATTTTGCACTAGTAGATCACGGATGAACTAGCTGTCTAATTAATAAAGAAATAGTACCAGAACAATTACTAAAAATAATGAAAAGACCTATAACAGCTACCCAAATGGATGGATCACAAAATATCTACAATTATTGCATAGAAAATGCACAAATAAGTTTCTTAAATACATGTAATAAATTCTACGACCCAACTTACAATGTTAATAGAATATTAGAAAGGGATTTAAACATAGGCTTTTAATTTAATTGCTTTCCCACCTAGTAGTTATTCTTTTAACCTAAGACCAGAACATATTTTAGACAATGTAATAGCAATTTTAGATAAAATAGAAATAATAGGAGGAAAACCTTTAGCACATTGGGATGCTAACAAAATAATGTGTAAGTTAGATATAATTAACCCAGAATACTCCATAAAGACAGCATCAATAGAAGCTAATAATGAAAATATAGAAGAATTTGAGAAACAAATTAAAGAATTATTAAAGTTAGAAGTAATTAGAAGATCAACATCTAGACACAGATCAATAACATTTATGGTAAGAAACCATAGCGAGCAAATCAGATGGTAATAAACTATAAAAGACTAAATGACAACACCAAAACAGACACATATAAGCTACTAGATAAAAGTGAGTTAATTAATAGAATACAAGGTAAAAAGATATATAGTAAGTTTGATTGTAAATCGGGGTATTGGCAGGTAAAAATGCACATATAATGGACAACATTCACCTGTCTAGATGGACATTATGAGTGGCTTGTTATGTCGTTCGGACTAAAAACAACCCCACCCATTTTTCAGAGAACAATGGATGATATTTTTAGAGATTATAAAAACTTTGTGTTAGTATATGTAGATGACATTTAGTATTTAGTAGAGATATGCAACAACATTTAGGACATTTACAAACGGTTTTTAGACTATTTGTCAAACATGGAATAATAATTAGTAAAAGGAAAATGGAACTATGTAAAACACATATTAATTTTTTAGGAATAACTCTAGGAAATGGGAGGATTAAACTTCAACCTCATATAGCCAAAAAGGTATTAGAAATGCCAGATAAATTAAAAAATACTAAAGATCTACAAAAATTTTTAGGATTAGTAAATTATGCAAGAAATTTTATTCAAGATTTAGGAAAAATAGCCGGAACTTTATATGCTAAAACTGGAAGCAAAGGTCAAAAATATTTTAATAATGAAGACATTAAATTAGTTCAACAAATAAAAGAAAAAGTAAAACATATTCCAGACTTAAAAATTCCACTAGAAACTGATTACTTAATTGTTCAAATAGACGGAAGCAAATTAGGATGGGGAGCCATATTAAAAGGAAGACCTAATAAATATAGTGATAAAAATGAAGAAAAAATCTGTGCATACCAGAGTGGACAATATAAATAAAAAGGAAATATACCTAACATAGATTTAGAAGTATTAGCTATAATATATGGTTTAAATAGTTTTAAATTATATATCTTAAATAAAGAAGAAGTTTTAGTAAGGACAGATTGTGAGGCAATAGTTAAATTTAGTCAAAAGATAAATGATAAAGCTAGTAGTAGAAGAAGATGGTTAAACTTTATGGACACTATATCGGTATATGAAAACATTGTTTTTGAATATATTAAAGGAAAAGAAAATGAATTAGCAGATAAATTAAGTAGGTTACAATTAAAAACAAAATCTGTTTAACCGACTAATATTTGTTTCAGCATGCGACCAACTAATCAACATGCAGCAGACAATGGCAAGGGAACAACATCTTCCTCGTCTCAAGACATTTATATTCAGACAATGCTAGGAAATGTTAGATTTAGACCCTAAAACTCTATCGAACTCCAAAACTCCATGCAACCACCGGAGAGAATAGACTTTGGGCCTTTTAATTTAATTGCTTTCCCACCTAGTAATTATTCTTTTAACCTAAGACGAGAACATATTTTAGATAGACCCCAAAAATGCCTAATAGACAATTTGTGGATAGCATACCATAAACCACACCATAAATATTTTTTAGCCGTCATGAATGCTTTATGTCAATATATATTAGATAAAAGTAAGCCTAGATTCAAATATTATGTAATTATACATGGTAAGACAAATGGAATTTTTCAGACATGGATAGTACTAGGCTCTATAAGTGGTATAAAAAATTCTCTTCACAAAGGTTTCAATGATTTTTCTGAAGCTTCTGACTATGCAAGAGGACACCTAGGACCTAATTTTTTCTTATCTCCAGCATTAAGACAAAATCCTAACCAGATTCCTCAGTACAATATCCAAAAAGACTCAGGTAAAATAATTTTTTGTGACCATTGCCACTCTATGACTGAGGCATTCAAGAGATTAAATCTTCAAAAGGAGACTCTTATTACAGAAAACTCTAGACTCATGGAGCAAATACAGACTTTACATGACAAACTAAGTAAATTTCATACAAGAAATACTAATGCCAGTACTCAGACACAGATTTCTCCATCTCCACAAAAAATGGATGAGAAGGGTGTGCATTCCCCTCTAAATTCTAAGAAATCCACTGTACCAGATATTGGTGCAGCTAGTCCGGCTCAAACGGTAATCGGTAAATACAAATCAAATCCATTAAGGGCCGTCACTTTGCCAAAAAGTGAAGATCAAGTAGGACCTTCATCAAAACCACATAAGACTAGTTCCTTAAAAAAGACATTAACGGCAAAAAAGAAGAATAAACAAATTGAGATTATTGTAAAACAGACATTAGAAAAATTCTTTAGTATCCAGGAACAAGATAAGCATATGGATAATAAATAAAAGTCATGTACAAGCACAAATAGAGTAGTTCCAAACATGAATAATACAGACATTAATATTCCAAGATCATCAGACGAAGAAGAAGATAGATTTGAAGCTAGTCTTCTCCAAGATGCTCAGGATCCCTATGAAGATGATGACTCTGGAATGAGTTTTGACACCATAACCCTGCACAACTTGTACACATAAGCAGATAAAGACAAGTAATAAAGGAGATTGATACTATAAGGTACAAGTATTGTAATTATAATAAGAGTGCCATGTGGGTATGCCCACTTTGAGTCTTGTAATTAAGTCTGTGTCAGAGTGAGTGCTTCCTTTATCATTACTTTCCAAAAAGTAAGAAAAACCGTTAAAGCACGCGTCAGGAAAAGAAAAATAATAATGCATAGACGATGGGGCCCATTGTGTACCCGACCTGCATTATTAAAGAATCTTATCCTTACCTGTTAGCCATATTATTAAGGCCACGTAGTTTGATCCTAGTCCACTCCTTTTCTCTTACTTCAGTCTATATAAGACTTGTAACTTAGTAGAAGAAGGAGATCGAAAAAACCTTAGAACCTCTCAACATATTTTTCTATGTATAAATCCTCCTTTTCCAACCAACCTTTCCTCTTCGTGTAAATCAAGGTTTGTAATATAAGGAAGTTGAATAAAAAAGCTTTTAGTTTTCAAAGTCTTTAGGGGATTCCCGAAAGGGAAACCTCTATCCCAGTTACTTCATGTAAGTTCTTATTTATTTTATATTTCCCCATTAAAATATGTTTTTATGTTTCAAAATTTTTTAGATGTTTATATTTTTTTAGAAATTTTAGATATATTCGCAGAACATCATGTAAATTAAATGTTTGATTAAATTCATCACCCTTAGTATATGGTTAACCTCTTGATTTCTTAATAACAACGATGGATTAACCTGTAAATTCCTAGGAATTCTAGCCTTGATAGTCTGCTATGTCTACAGAGTAGACGAAGGACGAGTGTTAGTTGCCAGATGAAAGTTTCGGGGTTTGGTTAAAGAAGTAAGTTGTTAGAAACATATATTAAGAGAAAGAGATGAACTGAGTAATATAAAAAAAAATATCGCCTATTTTATCATCACCTTCTTATTGCCTATTTTATTTATTTTATTGCCTTCTTATCGCCTATTTTATTGGTATCAGAGTGAGAAGGTTTTGGGAACAATACCTATTACTCGTATATATAGACAAGTGTATAAAAAAACATTCAGCCTTTAGAGATATAAGGTTGAACTATTACTACCTATATAGAGAATATAGAAAAAAGGATAATATTATCGCTAGAAAATATAATTTAGAAGAAAATAGAAAAAGCTTAATAGAAGCAAATAGATTATATAAAATATATAATACATCGATATCAGTGTGTGAAAGACTAGTAAGCACCTTGAATGGGGAATTAAGTGGTTCTGATAGAGATTTAGAAAACAATAGTTTAGGAATAAAGTGTCTTAAAAAACGTATTAGCACACAGACTTCTCAATTAGGATAATATATGCAAGCCCTACCTATTTTCCAAAGACTAAGAAAAATAAATAAGTGGATAGAAGAAGAATCTGGTATTAAAGCTGAATTAATAAAGATTGAAAAAGCATTAAAAGAAAATACAAAAATAATTAAAAATAAATTGACTCAAGAAGACCAAGACGAATTAGACATAAAATATTATAAAACATTATTAACACACTTTGAAGAAGATTTAGAATTTAATAAAGCAAGATTAGAGAACTGTTTCTGGACAACAAATTTATATAAACAACAAGCAGATAAAATACCGCTAGGATAATAAATGCCTATAAGATATATTGAATATATTAGAGAAATTAAACGACAATATTATAGAGAATTTACTTATAAACATCAACTTGTAAAATTTTTGAAGAAATTTAAAGAAAGACTAGATTTGTTAAATAAAGAAATAAAAAACCTAGAAATAGTTATTCTAAACTTTAAAGAAATAGACGAAATAATTACTATAACCTCTAAATATTATAAAAAAACATTAATTAATGAACAATCTAGGCTAATAGAAAATTTACAAGAAGTAGAATAAGATATAACATATACTAATAGTAGATTGAAATATTAAACAAAGCTAAGTACAAAGTACCTTAATTTGAATCACTTAGGATAACAAAATAGCTTCTTTAAAACGCCTTGAATATTTACATCTTAAATTCCAACCTGAAAAGAAATATAGAGTGTTAAAAAATAACACCATTATAAGGTGTAATTGCAACCAAGGTGAACATATTTTACATTCAGAAGATAAACAATATAACACAATAATAGACTTCATAATAAAGTCAAGCAAAAAAAAATCAAGAAAAAGATAATAGTATAATAAGAATTTTAGAAGAAATAAAAGCTACTCAAAATAAACATAAAAAGATACTAGATAAGATAGAACAAAATTATTTAAACTCACAAGAAATAGAAATAAATAGAAAAATTCAGTATTTAAATCACAAATTCAATTTAGAAAAGATACCTACAAAATTAGAAATTGAAAAACTAGTAAAAACCATAATAGAAAAACCTAAAGAATTAGAAGTAAAAACTACTCAACTAATATCTAAACTAATAGAACAAATAGAAATTATAACAACAGAAATAAGAGATTTACAAGTAATAACAAACAAATTAGAAGAAATTTCACTCTTATGGAATATAGGAGATATAAATTATAAAAAAGCCTTAGACGCAGTAAAAGCATTTCATAACGAACCAGAAGGTCTTTCTGTACACCTCTCAATAGGTCAATCAGAAAAAATAATTGTAAAACAAAATAATACTGTAATAGCATTATTATTGGACTTACATGCTAAATTAGGCAGTTTAATAAAAGGCAAAGAAGCTTAAAAACCAGTTCAAGAACCGAAACTTCCCTAATTACATAAAAAGATACACATCCTAATAAAAAATAAAGAAGCTCAAGAACCACCAAAAAATCACCTTGAAATAGAAGAACTTATTAATAAGTTAAAAAGAACAGAATTAACTCCTCAACAAAAAAGAAAAAATATAATAAGAAAACCACAAAAATGGACTTTCTATCAAATAGACGGAGAACCATCGAAAACAATGAAAGACAAGGAGAAGAAAGACAAAGAATAAGTTTTTTTGAGAATAAAATAGGAAATAATAATATATTATCCAGAATATGTAGAAGACAACCAAATATGGAGCAGAACCAAGAACTAAATGAAAAAATAAATGTAGATAGAGATTAACAAATTTTCCAACAACATCAATTAAAATTATTAAATCCTAAAACATTATATAATGCAGGATATTTTTCTACAGATAATCAGCTATATAGATATTATAGAGAAGAATAAATATCAGCTATAGGAGAAGATTTCAAAATACTAGATTTAGTAAATGCTAACTCTGTAAATACTAGATTTAGTAAATGCTAACTCTGTAATTATGGATTATTTATGTTTGTATTCTTTAATTACTTTTGTATTTTCCACCGACTTATCGGGGTACGATTGGGTTAATTGTCTTCTTCAAAGTACATGGCGGCTCAATCAGGTTATTTGTGGTTTGCCTTTTATTACTGGATTATTTATCTTTCTTTATTGCTTTTACTTACTCTGTTATCACAATTTCATAGCTCAATAATTGTTTACCTTTCCATTCCTATTTACTGTTGACTTAGATTACACCCTCCCATTATAGTTATACTTTTCCCTTATTGAGCTTAGTCATCCAATGATGCCTACTGAGTACCCATCACTTTTTTACTCATATTATACTTCTGTAACTTTACCCTGATGTAGATTCGAGTACTAGCAGTCATTGTTGCTATGATTCCTATCATTGAGTACTTATTTAGAGCAGGGTGAGCTTCCTGTCGTTCAGGATTGATCCTCCACTATCTATTCCAGTTTAGTCTTTTGTAATTGAGTTACTTGTATATATTGTATATGTTTTGTATTTTGTCTATTACTCCGTGTATCTTTTAGTAGTGGCTCTATTACCGTCCTTACCAGGTCTTGGAAGGGATTTATGTGTATATTTTTGTCCTTTTCCTTCACTCATTTTGATATAATTTATATGTTTTCTTTCTATTATTCACCTTTTATTGCTATTGTTTTCATTATATGTGGTCTAAACTGGGTTTTTCCCATTAGTTTGGCTTGCCTACTAGTGGGATAAGGTAGGCGCCATCATGACTAGAGAAATTGGGTCGTGATAGCTTTGTATCAGAGCTTGAGTTTCATAGGTACTATTGGTACTGGAGTCAAGGTTTAGTAGAGTCCTAGGGATCGGTACGGAGATGTCTATATCCTATCTTTGGGAGGCTACAAAGCATTTTTAGGGAAAAAATTTATTTTTTTGATCAATTTCCATGTGTTGGGTCTGAGTTGGTTTTTAATCATTATTAGTTCACTCTTTACACAGATGACTATGACACGGGTTCAAGAGTCGGAGATCAGGATCCTCAGCCCGCTACTAGAGATCTAGTTAGGGATCGAGGTTGGCCTAGTGGTCGGGGGCAGGACAACCCTAATTTGAGATCAGTCTAGGTATCTATCACCTGATCCTGTCATAGCTCTTGAGACTAAGAGAGATCCAAGTATTTAGCCACTACAGAAGTAGGTGGGCTAGGGAAAGCTTAGGATCCACCTAATTTTATATCCTCTTTAGTCCTTTGGGATGTATTTGTACAGTGATTGGGGATAGTTAGTGATCCATCGACTGGGGGAGCTCAACCAGTAGCATCGGGTGGTATAGATTTAGGGGCATAGCCAACAGCAGTGCCTTGGGTAAATTTCTACTAGCACCAGTAGTCCCACAGCCGACAGTAGACCAACTTAAAGTAAACAGTGCATAAAATAAAAGACATGAGACAATCAATAGAGTAAAGCCCAGGGTTAAAGAACTTTGAATAATCATACTACGCTATTGAACTTCATTCGTTAAATCGCTTATCTTGGTTGTTGATTTGTAGGGTTTATCACATGATCATGGTCTCCCAACCTCTAATCATCTACCTAACTTAGACATTACAACTACATCGCTGAGCGGGTATGTAATAATCCAATTAAGTGCTTAAATCTATCATCCTACATATGAAACAAGCAATGTTTCTAGGTATATCCATGTCCTAGATGCTAATTCAAATTCCTTACTTCATAAAGGAAAAAGAACCTTACTTTGTTTATCCCCACGTTCTATGTTCCTATTTCCCCTCCCAAGATCAAAAGGCGAACAATATGTATATTCTAAGGTTATCTACTTCTTAAAATAATTAAAACAAGGATAAACAAACAACCAAAGATGGTAATCAAATCAAACGAAATCAATTCAAAACGATAGTAGTCATGTTCTTGGCTTTAACCCCAAAAAGGTGTTTAGCCACTAATAGACATAATCATGATCCAACTAATTGAAGACATAATTTAGCTCTAAAGAACACAATATAGTAGCTCTCTATCCTTATCCATATTACAAAATCAAAGAACATAAACTAGGCACACATGGTACACTTAAGACTCTGCTAGCCCACATTAATCTTTAAATTATTGTTTTGACTCATGCTTGATTCAATTGACCTTTGCACATTATAAACAAGTTGTTCCACACATAAATACATAATTAAACCATTTGAAACTCATTTAACACATTAGAATCCAACGTGATAGGATAAAACAACACCTAGCTCAAACTAGTAAAACTAGTTTTCTCGTCTAGACTCTAAATGATCCTTGTAAACCCAAACTTGTTTGAAAACACATCTAAACATTATAAACACACCCTTGAAAACTTAGTTGTTTATTTATATCATAATAAACACATTAAGCACACAAATTATCCTCAAAACAAGGCTAAATAGGCTAGGATAACAACACTAGAATGCCTAAATACACCCAATATCACCACCCCAAACTTAAAGCCTTGTTCGTCCTAAAAAAACTCTTTACTCTAAGCATCATAAGGTGAGGAGACTCTACACTTTTACTGCAAGAAAGACACTTAAGTTAGTACTAAAATGACTACACAGGATGCAAGTTTATACACTAAGCATGTTATGTACACAAGTGACAGCTAAAGAACACTACTACAAAACATCCTAGCCTTAGGAATTGACTCACCTAGTTGGAAAACGCATGCATATTTCTCAATAAAAAACATAATGCAAATCACTCACATTCATATAACATGTGACCTAAAATCAAGAGAGCTACCCATAATCACTCATATAAATGCAATTTATCATAGAATGGGTACAAAAATAAAGTTATGCTCACTCTCACAATGAATTCACAAGTTACACATAATGAACCATAGGTTTGCCCTTAGTGTAGTACTAAACTAATATTAAAATGATAAAGCTTAAGATCAAATAGGTCTTTCATGGTTGTAATGTAGGCTAAGGGATAGGTAGGAACTATATCGGAAAAGAATAATAACTATCTTCCCTAAGCGCTGTAATACATCACTTTTGACAATTGAGACCAATCTCTAACAACCTATGTACACCACTTTCATCTACCACATCTTCTATTTTTTCCTCTCTCATTAAGCTCATTCACATACATTATGGTAGAAGTATACTATGTATATATCATTAATTTTTCCCTTTTTCACACCCTTTTTACACTACACACCCTTATGAAAGTTACCCTTAACTTAAGCGATTTGCCTTAATTGAGGTTCATATTGTACAAGGAGGACCAGGGCCAAAACAGGTTCATTGTAACACACATGGGCTAAAAATGGGAATTATTTAGCACAACTTTCTTGAACTCCAAACCACAACACAAAGATCTTTACACACCAATAACTATCACTTAAGGGCTTTATTTTCACCTTAAGGGCTTTAATTTCACCTTTCTCCCTCTTGAATTTTAAAATCCTTACTCAATTAATTTACACTAAAGCGCTTAGAATCTTTGAATCAAATTAAGGTCTATCAAATAAGGGATTAGGCTACATATAAGGTTGCCAAAGAAAAAGCTAAAGGCTCAACGGGGATTGAACTAAGATTATGTATAAAAGTAGGTCAAAATAAGGTATAAAATAAAGTTATCAAAGAAATGCCTATATCATCTCCTAAACCCATACTCTTTATTTCACTTTGTACACACACCAGGCAAGTTCTAGTCATCATATGCAACAAAGAATATACAAATAGCTCAAATCACATATGACACATGCTCAACTTTAAGTAGGATCATCATAGACTCTTACCCAAACAATCACGTGAATTCAAATTTAAGCCAATAGGTAAAAGAGTCAGAAACATGAGCTTAGAAATCTCAAAAATAGTAATTCACACAATGAAGATGCTCTTTACAACAAAAACACTTGCATCATGCAGTCAAATATAGAACCAATAAGAATATCTTATTTATTCCTCACCTAAAATTTTTTTAATTTACCCTAAAGAATGGGAATTTCCCCTCCCCACACTTAAAAATCTTTTTTGTCCCCAAAGTATACATAAAAGTAGAGATTGAAATACTCCCAGAGGCCTCTAGGACTTGCTAGTAGCATCTTCATACACATCAAGGGGGTTCGGGGACCCCACACTTAGTCTTCACCATGATCCTTAGCTCAGGTTTTTCGAAACTCAAACTTCCCATCAACGTGTGACTCAACAAAAACAAAAACTAGTGTGGTAAAAACTAAAAAACTAAAAATAAAACATACCTACTTAACTTGGGTTGCCTCCTAAGAAGCGCCTGATTTAGTGTCGCGGCACGACCTAACTACGACTTATCCACATTCCTTCATTTTTTTCCCCACACTTAGAGGCCATTTTCTTATTCATTTCTGACCACTTGAGTGACAACTCTCAAAGTCAATAGCTTTCTCAATAATAGCCTTTTCAGGCTTATCAATCTATATCATGTTGAGCTTAGGTGGTTGTAGCTTAGGTTGCTCATTAAGGAAGTCCAAAGAGGTCTTTGACAGAACCATCTCCATCACCCTACACTTATCCCCTTCAATCACAATAATCATGCATAAGTGATTGTAATAGGATAGTGTGTTAAGCGGTTTGTACACTTTAAAAACTACCTCTTCATTCTCCAACTTTATTGTGAGCATACCCTCTCTCACATCAATCAAATCTCCTTCCATAGCTAAGAATGGACATCCTAAAATGATCGACACCTATTCATCTACCTGAAAATCTAAAACAATAAAATGAGAAGGAATAATAAACTTACCAATTTTTATGAGAACATCCTTTATGACTCTTTTAGGACGGGTTATGGTCTCATTTGCCAGTTGCAATAGCACCAAGCTTGGTTTAGGCTTTCCCAAGCTCAAAGTATTGAACAAATATAGGAGCATCAAGTTGATACTTGCCGCTAAATCACTAGGTGCAGAACCACTTCACTGCTACAAATTTGAATGGGAAGAGTGAACTTCCCAGGGTCATTAAGCCTTTTAGGCATCTTTTGAGTTATCACAAAGCTACACTCCTCAGTAGGTGCTACTATCTCAACATCCTGTAGCTTAAATTTATTAGCAACCACATCCCTTAAGTACTTAACATACTTGGGCATTCCCTGCAAAACATCTAAAAGAGGAAAATTAATGTGAAGCTCTCTGAACATGTCAAAGAATTTCTTGAAGCATGCATTCTCCTTTGCCTTTATATGCTTATGTGGGAAAGGTAGTGGTGGGATCTTCTTCACCTCTTCAGTAACTTTTGTTTTTTAGTACTCAAACTTTCTCAAGTTTTTAGTAACTTGGTCATTTACAAGTTTAGGACTCAAATCAGTATCAACCTTCTCAGTTTTCTTTAGAGGTTCTTCATAAAGATCTTTACCACTCCTTAAAGTGATTGCCATAAATTGTTTTGGATTTTTAGTATCACTTGGTAACCCACCTTGAGGACTGGTATTTTGTGCCTATTGTATTTGACCTAAATACAACTCCAAGATCTTTGTAATGGTCTATTGATTCTTTATATCTTCTGCCAATTTTGATTGGGTAGCTAAAATTTGTTTCATTATCTCCCCTAAATTGCTATTTGTGGTATTAATTACTTGAGCTTGGGGTTACTGAAACTAATGTTGCTGGGTATTTCATGGTTGATTTAGTGGATGAGTCTGCCACTTTAGATTGTATGCATTCCCATAATTCTGCCTCTAAGCATGACCCACATACATCATGGACTCAGAATTTATAGCACACATAACTGCCGAATAGCCACTGTTACCACAAACCTCACACCAACCTGTAGCATGTTGAATTGCATTAACTATTATTGCAGGCTGTGCGACTCCCAAATTCATGTTACTTATCTGATTTTGTAGTACCGATCTGGGTGGATATAGCAGTAAATTGGTCCATCTCCAACACATCTGTAATATTTTTTGAAGCATTCCTTAAGTTTGAATGCCATATGAGATTTCCTTGAGAAATGTAGTTCAATAACGTATATAGATCATTATATGTTAGCTCCAAAGCTTGACCACCCGCAGCTGAATCTAGCAAAATATTTGTGTTATGGTCAGGTGCCTCTACAAAAGTATGAGCTAATACCTTATTGGACTATTGATGATGTGGATAGTCCTTAAGAAGTGCCTTGAACAACTCCTATACATGATATAGATTCTAATTTGGCTTCTATTTGAAGCACATAATCTCACTGTGAAGTCTCGTAGTCTTTCCAGATAAGAAGAATTGGATGAGGAACTTCTAGGCTAAGTCATCCCATATAGTGATTGAATTTTCTGACTCAGCATTAAACCACTTCTTTGCTTCCCCCAACAGCGAAAAGGGGAAGAGTGACAGCCGTACATAATCGGTTGACACACCTATAGGGATGAATGCATTACTGATCTCCAGAAAGTTTCATAGGTAGACTTGTGGATCTTCATGTGAAATAACCTCTAGCAGCAGATTTCTATAAGGAGAGGTCAAATTTGTCAGAAGTGGGATTACCACTTCTCTAACTATCTTGTGGGCTGCTTATTCTGTAGCCATGAGAGCAGGATTATCTTGATCTTCTACTATTTATGGAATTCATGGGAGAAAGATTGCTTCTCTCCTTCACTGATGGAATTGTTGCTCGGGTTTGGGGCTTGGTTCAAGCAATTTCTTATTTCATACAAACTTACTACCTAAAAACCTATTTCTTGCAAATACAAAACCAAGACCTAGCTTAAAGCACCAAAGATATCTAAAAAATAAAACTAAAACTAAATAACTGCCAAATTGCTAGTCTCCAGCAACGATGCTAAAAACTTGATAGCGCCTAAGCTCACATGCAAGTATACGCGGTCTACAAAGTAATATAGTGGCCTTAAAGAAAGTAGAATATCGATCCCACAGAGACTTGTTCCAACAACTATCTTATTAAGATTAACTGGATGTGAAGTAACCAAAAAGAGTTTGGAGATTTGTAAAACTAAACTTAAAGTTAACAGTGCATAAAATAAAATACTTGAGACAATCAATAGAGTAAAGCCCAGGATTAAAGCACTTCAAACAATCTTACTAAGCTATTAAACTTCATTCATTAAATCACATATCTTGGTTGTTTATTCATAGGGATTATCATATAATAATGGTCTTCCGACCTCTAATAATATACCTAACTTGGACAGTACAACTACATCATTTAGCGGGGACGTAATAATCAAATTAAATTCATAAAGCTATCATCCTACATGTGAACCAAGCAAGTCTTCTAGGTATATCCGTGTCCTAGATGCTAATTCAAATTCCTTATTTCATAAAGGAATTAGAACCTTACTTTGTTTATCCCCGCGTTCTATATTCCTATTCCCCCTCCCGAGATCAAAAAGTCGACAATATGTGTATCCTAAGGTTAGCTAATCCTTACAATAACTAAAATAATGACAAACAAACAACAAAAGATGATAAGTAATTCAAACGACATCAATTCAAAATTATAGTAGTCATGTTCTTGGCTTTAACCCCACAAAGGAGGCGTTTAGCCACAAATAGACATAATCATGATCCAACTAATTGAAGGCATAGTGAAATATATTAAAAAGCTACAGTTATAGAATAAAAACCCTAAATAAAGTATTTAGCAGCCTCCTCAATTGATCCAAGATGTCCAAAAGTATTTTACATAATGTGTGTAGAGTTCTTTATAGACTTGAATTTTGGTCATATATGGACTTGAGTTAGCGTCGCACTTATTACAAAGAGGGAGAAGAGCTCATTTCATAAGATGTGGAAAGGAGAAGTGAAGCTTGCATCGCACTTTCTATAAAGGAGGAGTGCAGCTCGCTTCGCACTCCCATCGCGAGTGCTCTCTGGAATGTGCAAATTCTTGTCCAAATTTATTTTGTGCCTTGTCTTTGGACCTACTGCTTGTGGTGTTGTTTAGGCTTTATTTATAGCTTGTTTCATGTCAATATATCATAATAATCACCTCAAAAATAATCCTACATCATCACACACCAAGGATTAGAGCTCAAAACAACACAATAACAAGAATGATGAACTAGAAACTCGAGCTAAGACTATGCTAGCCTACGTTAATCTTTAAGTTATTGTTTTGCATCGTGCTTGATTGAATAGACTCTTGCACATTATAAAAATGTTTTTCCATACATAAATACACAATTAAACCATTTGTAACTCATTTAACATATTATAATCCAACACGATAGATGAAAACAACACCGAGGTCAAGCTAGTAAAACTAGTTTTCTCGTCTAGACTCTAAATGATCCTTTTAAACCCAAACTTGTTTGAAAACACTTCTAAACATTATAAACGCATCCTTGACCACTTAGATTCTTATTTATATCATCATAAACTCATTAAGAACATAAATTGTCCTCAAAACAAGTCTAAATAGGCTAGGATAACAACACTAGAATGCATAAATACACCCAGCATCAACGGGCTATATAGGTCCAGTGTTACCCCCTGAACGGGCCCTAGTGCGTGTTTTCATCGTAGATATCATAAATGACCAGGTATTCCCTTATAACCTTCTCCTTCCATGATACATATATAGGTGTATAGGCTTGGGGGATTCCCTTATACCCCATAAGAACATGATCATCAAGACCAACCCTCATGTCTGCAAACATGAGTTTTCAGTGAATGTCCTTCAGACTCACACCTTCACATCTAGAAATAACAACCCCCATTACTACCCAATTAAAACATTTAACACATAACCAAATGACAATCACAGGAGTCGATTATTAAGGCAATATTAAGTGGTAACGTTATACCGCTTATATCTTGCTACCAATGTAATTAGCCAACACTTAGGGGATTCCCAAGTACCCCGCAGACCCTATTATTAAAATTACCTAAGGGATTTGATGTACCCTACAAGGTTTTTAAAGCCATCCTTAACCATTTGACCATTTATACCATGCATTAGTTTCAAGAAAAGAGCCAAGCTAAGTGATAATGCAAAAACCAAATCAATTATGCAAGTGGGTTGAGTTTATTACAAAGTTCCATACCAAAACAATTAATTTAGGGATTCCATTGTACCCCTATTTCTATCCACCATTCCCAAAAACCCCAATGCATTTACCAACCATCAATTTAAGCACAATTGTTTCATAAATATCAAGGAAGAAGCATTTAAACAATTTATATTAAAAACGCTTAACCCATAGTGCAAAACCCAACATTAATATCTCATACGACACTTTAAATTATGTAATTTTACAAAATTGACAATGAGGGAAGAGTAACATATCTTAAAGACCAAGTAGTATGGAGAGAAATCACCCTTGGAAGCCCCAATTGATTAATATCTTGGAAACCCTAAATGTTCTTGAACTTGAGGATTTGAGAGTGTTTAAGAGTCTATTTGACGTGTTTACGAGGGATAAGGATAACCTAAAGAGGTTATAAGACATGTGTTTCAAGTTGGGCAAAAGGGGAAATGTCTATAATGCCCTTGAATTAAAAGTTGGAAAAGATGTCTCATTTGACTACGAGTCAACCATTGACTCATAACCCCTCTTTATGACTCGTAACCATGAATAATAACCAAGATAGGGACCAAGATCCCAATGCACTACAAACCTTATGAATCAACAAACTTACTTATAACAAAATCATACAGGTTGTAAGGTCAAGTCATAGTAAACATAGAACTCAATTGGGTTGAACACTGGACATCCTACGATTTCATCCCTGGACTCGCAACTTATCCTTAAGTCTCTTAGTGAGCCACTCATACTCAGAGCAGAATCAAACCACAAACTTACATGATTTTTCTATGACTCCTCCAAATAACTCATCACGAGCCTTTACGACTCATTCCCTCAAATCGTATCCAGGACTTAAACTCAACAACACATTCTGGACACCCTACGACTAGGATTACCTATCCTATCAAGACACCTTACGACTCATGGGGTCAAGTCATAACAAAGGCAGTGAGCTCAAAGCTCACGAAATTTTCAAGGGCCAAAATTCGAGGTGTTTCAATTCTCCCCCACTTGGATCATTCGTCCTTGAATGATGGGACAAGGCATTTACCAACATTATTATACCCAAACATCATTACTCTTACCTTTAAGATAGAAAATATGAAAACCTAGGAATTTACAATTTTCCTTTAATAAAGACAGAATACAAAGATGTGAAAGTCAACAAATACCTCAAGCACAATTTTCTTGAGCAGGGAATAGGAATGTTTACGTGAAATTTATCTTGTTTTCATCTTCAACCATATGGTTCCTCGGTAGAACCTTTATCGAAGCTACGTACTTAGTCTGCAACTAATCAATTCTCCGATCTAATTTTTCAATTGGGAGTTCCTCATAAGATAGGGAATCTAAAATACCAATATCCTTGATAGGCACAATCAGGGATGGATCACCCACGTACTTTCTCATTATTGGCACATGGAACATCGGGTAAATAGGGCTCAAACTAGAGGGCAACTCTAATTCATATGCAACACTATACGGAGGTGATCGGCATGATCTACCTCACTCTTAGAGTACACTAAATACCATCTATAGATACAATGATGAATAAATCCAGAAACTAATAAAAGACCTTATTCATCAAGTCCATGAATATTGTTGGTGCATTAGTCAACCCAAAAGACATAACTAGGAACTTGAAAAATCCATATTGGGTATGGAAGGTAGTCTTAGGGATATCCACTTCCCTAATCTTTAACTGATGATACTCAAGTCAAAGATCAATCTTGGAGAAAAACTTAGCACCTTGAAGCTAATCGAACAAATCATCGATCCTTGGAAGAGGGTACTTATTATTTATCATCACTTTGTTGAATTACCGATAATCAGTACACATCTGAAGGGAACCATCCTTCTTGAGCACAAACAAAATAGGTGCACCCCATGGGGACACACTAGGTCGGATGAAACCCTTGTCTAGAAGATCCTTTAATTGCTCCTTAAGCTTATTTAACTTAATTGGAGATATTCTATATAGGGGAATAGAGATAGGATGAGTGTTTAGCATGAAATCAATCTCCCTATCAGGAGGGACACCTGAAAGGTCATCATGAAAAACTTCAGAAGATTCATTCACCACCAGATGGATTGTAAGGAAGGACCCTATGAGATAGAACCTTTAACATAGACAAAATGATAAAGGCATCCTTTGGAAATCAACTTCAGGGCTCTAAGATATGATATGAATCTTTCCTTAGGCACCAGAGAACCCCCTTGCCAATTAATGACCGGCTCATTAATGAACTTAGAAATGACCTTACGGGTCTGATAATCTAAAGAGGAAAAGCATGAGTACAACTAGTCCATCCCCAATATGACATCAAAATCAACTATGTATAATTCAAACAAATCCACCAAAGTCACCTTACCACCCCCGGATACCACACAACCCCTATAGGCTCTCCTAGCAGCCATAGAGTCAGCCACTGGTGTAAAAATAGAAAGGGGGTCCAAAATACACTGAGGACCAAAACCAAAATAAAAAGCCACAAATGGGGTCACATAAGAAAGAGTGGACCCATGATCAAGTAAACAATACACATCACGAGAAAATAGTTTTAACATACCAGTAACAATATCCAACGATGCTTCAGAATCCTGAGGAAGAGTGAGAGCATAAAGTTGGTTCTAACCAGTGTCAGAGCCAGATGGGACACCCTTTGGTGTAGAAGCTAATGAAGAGGCAATTGGAACCTTGTTTTCCCCAGAAGCAACCTTACCCATGGAATAATTTCTAAGCATATGCCTTGACTGACAACATTTGAAATACTTGTCCCTTTTCTCATCACAAAAAAAACTGATGTAATCGACCATAAAATTTGTAGGGAAGATATAATAGAGCTATTTGGGCCCTACTATCCTGAGATTTGGAACCTTATGCCTTAAACTACTATTATGTTGGGATAACGATCACTCGACTATTTTAAATCAGGAGCACTAGCCATAGAGTAGGAATCAAAACTCCTTCACTTCTTTTTAGATCACTTTTCACCATCTCTACTGCTTTGTTGTTGACCTCCACCCTAATCAGAAAACCTAAACTACTTATTCTGCTTTTCCTCTATTTAAGTCTTCTTCTTCTTCTTCTCTTCCTCAACTTATTGCATAAAAACCACAAGCTGAGAAATATCCATATACTTGTTCAATAAGGTATCCTTACTTTTTAGAATTAAATAACAAGATAACCCAAAAGCAAATTTCCTCATTCTAGCCCTCATGCTAGACGCCAATCCAGAGCATACCTAGACAACTAATGAAACTTCAAGGTATACTTCTTGACTGTCATCCTGCCTTGTCTCAGATTCATGAATTCTTCAACCTTTTTCTTCCTTAACTCCTAGTAAAAGAAGCAATCAAGAAAAACTCTAGAAAAGTCCTCTAATAAGGCAGACTCAGCATCCATACCCCTGAGCTTCTCCCACTATTCATACTACTGATGCGCTACATCCTTCAACAGATAGGTTAGAAACTCTACACCATCCACCTTAGTAACATACATCACACAAAAATTTTTTTCCATTTCATCTATAAAACTCTGAGGATCCTCCTCAACCTTTATACCAGTAAAAATAGGGGGATTCAGCCATATAAATTGGCCAACTTTAGTGGCCTCAGATGGTGGAGCAACAAAATCTACATACTAAATCTGAGAGGTAACCAACTGAGTGAGCAGATGAATCGACAGGCAAAACTCAGAATTAGATATGTCAGCTTGAGATGTCAAGTGAGGGATAGAAGAAACTGGTGGATATCTATTAGAACCATTAGAGACAGTGGTCGTAGACCTAGTTTGAACCCCTTGAGTAGGACGAGCTCTATTTCCATTATCCTCAGACGAGATAAAAGGGTTCCTATGGGCATCAGATCTTTTTGGAGACATGATATAAAAGGCCAATAATTAGGAATTAGAGAGATCCAAGATGTTAGAATCTACAGCAAGAAAATAGAGAACAAGAAAGAAAATATTCCTAAATGCCTCGGCAAGAAAATAGAGCATAAGAAAGAAAATACTCCTAAATGCCTCGTACTCTCTAATATGAGTATGGTGCTCTACACAACCATAAAAAAAACTCTACTTGACATGGATTTATGGATATACAATTGACCATGAATCTAAGCTTTGATACCAATCTGACATGACCCAAACTAAGTCTTGGACATGCTGAGTATATCAAGTCCAACCCAAACTGGAGACCATCCCTAATACATAAACCATTGACAATCTTATACTTATGTTGGATGAATTCCGAACATATAACAAGATAAAATAATATCAGCTTAAGGACACTATAATAAACCTATAACCAAAATCAACCTTTCATATTTAAACAACCAACCAATACGAATACCAATGCTAATACTAATACCAATATCGACACTGCCTATGTCAACCATAGTTCGACAAAGCCTCTAATCAAAACTAAAGAATATCCAGTCAGGACATGCCCCCGACCATAGCTGAAACCAAAGACCAAAGTAATAGTAAGGACACAAAGAAATCCATATCATGAAATAGGGTCTTCCGAAGTATGAAAGCTCACCACTTCAGTCTGACTCAAAAGCTATCACCGAATTTTCTAGTCACTGAGTAAGAGGAGTGAAAGTATGAACAGTTCCTGTATCCTGTAGGTATACAATGTCCAAAGATGGTTAATAGGGTGAATTATAATATGTAACTCAGGGATTAAGATTACGTAATGCCATCAATCTAATACCAAGTCAAACAGATGCACATAACCATATGCAAATACATACATATATATATACCATGTTGGGATAGTAAATAAGATTTAGAATGTATTTTAAAACCTTAATCTGGGTTGTGTAGCTTTACCGTCATAAGTCCACCCACGGGTTATATGAGTATCCAGTGTTACCCCTTAAATAGATCTCGGTGTATATTAGTCGCATGAACCAGCGATACCGTAAATAGCCAGGGATTCCCTTGTAGTCTTTGCCTTCTATGATATATATATGTGTATAGGCTTATGGGATTCCCTTATACCCCAAAATCACACGATAATAAACACCAACCCTCATGTTGGCAAAGATGAGTTTCTAGTGTTCGTCCTTTGGACTCACACCTTCATGGATAGCTATCACAACCCCCTTTATTACGCAATTAAAATATTTAGCACATAAGTAAACAAAAATCCTAGGAGTAAATTATTAAGGCATTATTAAGTGGTATTGTCATACTGACTATAGCTTGTAGGTAATATCATTAGCTAACTCTTAGGGGATTACCAAGTACCTCGCAGACTCTATTATTAAAATCACCTGGCGGATTCCAATGTACCCCACAAGGTTTTTAAAAACATCCTTAACTATTTAAACATTTATACCATGCATTAGCTTCAAGAAACAAGCCAAGCTAAGTGATAATGCATAAACCAAATCAATTATGCAAGTGGGTTAAGTTAATTACCGATTTCTATACCAAAATAATTAATTTGGGGATTTCATTATACCCCTATTTCTATCCACTATTCCCACGAACCCCAATGCATTTACCAACCATCAATTTAAGCATAATTGTTTTATAAATATCAAGGAAAAACATTTAAACAATTTATTTTAAAAACCCTCAACCCATAATGCAAAACCCAACATTAATACCGTATGAAAGACACTTTAAATTATGTTCCTTTACTAAATTGACAACTGAGGGAAGAGTAAAATGCCCTAAACACTAAGTAGTATGGAGAGAAATCACCCTTGGAAGTCCTAATTGATTAATCTCTTAGAAACCCTTAACGTTCTTGACCTTGAGGATTTAAGAGTGTTTGACCATCTATTTGATGTGTTTATAAGGGCTAAGGATAACCTAAAGAGGTTATAAGACATGAGTTTTAAGTTGGGAAAAAGGGGAAATATCCTGAATGCCTTTGACTGAAAAGTTGGAAAAAATGTCACCTTTGACTACAAGCCAACCATTGACTCATAACCCATCCTTACGACTCGTAACCATGAATCATAACAAAGACAGTAACCAAGAAACCCATACACTATCAACCTTACGACTCAAGAAGCTTACTCTTAACAAGACCATATGGCTTGTATGGTTAAGTTATAGTTAACACAATACTCAATTGGCTCCAACAATTACATCGTACGACTCATAACTTATCCTTATGGCTCTTAGTGAGCCACTCGTACTCAGAGCAGAATCAAGTCACATTCTAATATGATTTAGTTACGACTCCTCAAAATGACTCATCATAAGCCTTTATGACTTATTCCCTCAAATTGTACCCAATACATAAAATCAACACCACACATTGGTCACCGTACGACTAGGTTCACCTGACCCATCCAGATACCCTACGATTCATGGGGTCAAGTTGTAAAAATGGTAGTGAGCTCAAATCATAAGAAATTTTCATTGGTAAAATTTTAAGGTGTTTCAAATAGGTACATATGCTATTGGGGATGCAAGTGACTACAGAGCTAGTGATGACACAGCAGCACAAGAAGTTAACACAGCTCAAAACTAATATTAGGATAGTTTGAAAATAATTTGTATCAATTACAACTAAAAAGATAAGCACAGTAGGGGCGTAGAGATCTTCTTCTAGAATATATGAGTCTGATACATATGAGGAAGCAAAGTATTTAGATCATAAAGTGGTAGGTTTTTTATCCAAAGGTCAAGGAAATCAAGGTCAAAACTATTATGGTGGTAGGTATTGAGACCAAAGAAGATAACAAAATAATGATTAAAGGCACAAAGATGACTACAAAGATAAAAGTGAAAGATACGTCCCAACATATAGCTACCGAGTCTAGAATGGAAGTAATATTGTCAAAATTAGTAAAAGGCTAAGAAAGTCAAGAGAGCTATCTTAAGGAGATCAAGGCAGATCTATCAGGGTTGAATTAGAAGGCTGAGTCACATGCTACTGCAATCAAATAGCTTGAGCAGCAGTTCAACCATATGTCAGCCATGTTGAATCAAAGGCAGCTGGCACTATTCTTAGTAATAGAATGTAGAACCCATAGAATGATTTTCATTGCTATGCAATTACTACTCAGAGTGGCAAAACCATCATGGATCTACTTGTGTCCACTTTGAATAAGCCAAAGAATGACGTTGATCTTATTTCTATTAAGGGATCACTTGATGTAGAATAAGAGAGGTCACTCAATGTTGAGAATAATAGTATGGATGACAAAGGTAAGGGTGAGGTTGAGGAGTTTGTTCTTAAAACCATTCCAAGACCCTGAGCACCTTATCCTCAGAGATTTAAAAAGATGTATAAGGATATTACATATAATAAGTTTCTATGTTAAAGAGCTAACTGTAACCATTCCATTAGTTGAGGCATTAGAGCAAATGCTAGGCTATGCAAAGTTTATGAAAGATATGGTTACTAGAAAGAGGATTGTAAGCCCTGAACCTGCAGATAATGTTCATCATTGTATTGTTGTGGCCTCTAGATCATTAGTAGAGAAGAAGGAAGACCCTGGATCCTTCACCATTCCATGTACTATTAGGCCTTCTAGCTTCACTCGAGAATTATGTGATCTGGGAGCAAGCATTAATCTCATGTTGCTGGCTGTGTTTTAGCAGTTGGTGTTGGGAGTACCCAAAGCAACATCGATAAGATCGTTGATGGCTGACTGAATGGCAAAAAAACTAATTGGTATTCTATGTGATGTGTTGGTAAAGGTGGCATTTTTTATCTTCCTAGCTAATTTTGTGATACTTGATTGCGAAGTGGACTTCCAATTCTCTATCATCTTGGGCATACCTTTCAAGCTATGGGTAGGGAGTTAGTTGATATGGAATTGGGACAAATAAGGTTTAGACTCAATGATGAATAGGTAATCTTCAATGTATGCCAGTCAATAGGATAACTGAATGATATGAGAGTTGTGTTTGTGATAGACACTATGGATGATGCAGATATGGGTATAATGGTTGTTCCTATTGAAGAAAGGCTGGGTGTTAAAACCTTAGAAGTAGTGATCATAAACTTTGACAGTGATGGTATTGATGACTATGATGAAATGGTATGTGCACTAAATAGGAGTGGTTCTTATAATTTTGGACCAAAGAAGCTCGACTTGAACCAGAAGAATAGAACCACTCCACCTGCTCGCTCATCTATTGAGACGCCACCCATCTTACAGTTGAAGGCCCTTCCTTCTCATTTGCGATATGCATTTTTTAGGGTCAAAAACACTTTGTAGATAGTAATTATAGCTGACTTGATACAAATAGAAGTGGAAGTTTTATTATCGGTACTATAGAGATTTAAAAGAGCAATTGGTTAGCCCATTACAGATATTATAGGTATTACACCTGGTCTTTGTACTAATAAGATCCAACTTGAACCAAATTTTGTTCTAAGTATAAAACATCAACATCAGCTTAATCCTCATATGCAGGAGGTGGTGAAGAAATAAATAATCAAGTGGTTAGATGTTGGTCTAGTGTATCCCATTTCTGGTGCATTGTATCATATTACTAGTGTATTACTATTATGCCTAATGAGAAGAATGAGTTAGTTCTAATGAGGCCAGTCATAGAATAGAGAGTTTGCATGGATTATAGGAAACTTAATACATGGACCCAGAAGGACCACTTCCCCATACCCTTTATGGACCAGATGCTTGATAGACTTGCGTGCAGGGGTGGTATTACTTTCTGGATATTTATTTTGGGTACAAACAAATCACTATTGTGCCTGAAAACCAAGAGAAGATGACCTTCACTTGTCCTTATGGGACTTTGCATTCAAGTGTATTCTATTTATGTTATGTAACTCTCCACCCACATTTTAGAGATATATGATGTCAATATTCTCTGATATGGTAGAAGACACCATCGAAGTATTTATGGATAATTTTTGATAGTTTGTAATTCGTTTGATGAATGCTTGGTTCATCTAGTAAACGCTCTTTATAGATGTGACGAATGCAACTCAATAATTAGTTGGGGAAAATGCCATTTCATGGTTAAAAATGGCATTATGCTTAGGCACAAGATTTCAAAAAGGGGTATAGATGTAGAAAAAGCTAAAATTGAAGTGATTGAGAAATTTTCTCCACCAATTTCTGTGAAGGGTATTCAAAGTTTTTTAGGACATGTGGGTTTTTATAGGCAATTCATCAAGGATTTCTCAAAGATTGCCAACCCTCTTTGCAAGCTTCTTAAGAATTAGGTAAAGTTTGATATCAATGAAGCATTCTTGAAGGCTTTTGAATGTCTAAAAGATAAGTTGATGACAACTCCTAACGTCATTTTCCCTGATTGGTCCTTGCTATTTGAGATTATATGTGATGCAATCGGAGTGGCCTTAGGAGCTTTCCTAGGACAAAGAAGAGAAAATATCCTTTATTCCATCTACTATGCCAGCAAGTCATTAAACCCTACTAAAAAAAACTACACAGCTACTGAACAGAAGTTCTTAGCAGTGGTTTTTTCCTTTGAGAAATTTTGGTCTTATCTGATTGAGATAAAGGTAATTGTGCACATTGATCATGCAGCATTGATGTACTTGATGTCAAAAAAGGAGGCAAAGCCTAGATTAATTAGGTGGGTTCTTTTGCTGCATGAGTTTGATTTTGAGGTCAAGGATAAAAAAAGCACTGAGAATAAAGTTGTAGATCACGTTTCTATACTTGAGGAGAAAGCAATGCAGAAAGTTGAAGATGGCTGAAAATTTATGATAGATTTCAAGAAGAATAGGTGTTAGCTGCTTCTCAAGATATAAATCCATGGTTTCCTTAATATACAAATTATCTAGAAACTGATCTAGTCTAAGAAGATATTTCCTTCCAGCAAAGAAAGAAAATTATGCATGAGGTATGGAAGTTTTTCGAGAATGAACCTTACTTATTCCGAATCTTTATGGATGGGATTATTCATAAATGAATTACTGAAGTGGATATGATGAAAATCCTTGAGGATTTTTGTTCTTCGCTAGTTGGGGGTCACCATAGAGGAACCCACACAACCCATAAGATCTTACAATGAGGGCATTACTGGCCTACAATATACAAGGACGCTCATGACTTTGCTTCAGCCTGTGACTAATTCCAATTTCAAGGCAATATCTCAAGGCATCATGAACTTCTTATGACCCCTATTTTAGAATTAGATTTATTTGATATATTGGGTATGGACTTCATAGGACCTTTTGTGAGCTTCTTTAGTATGAAGTACATTCTTGTGGCAGTGGATTATGTGTCAAAATGGGTGGAAGTAGTTGCGCTCCCCTATAATGAAGGAAGAAGTGTCACCATCTTTTTAAAGAAGTATATCTTTTCTCAATTTAGCACACCACGTGCAATCACTAGTGATGGTGGGTAACATTTCGGTAATTACTTGTTCAAGAGTTTTCTTGAGAAGTACGGAGTGAAGCATATGGTGGAAACGCCTTACCATCCGCAAACTAATGGATAGGTTGAGGTGTCCAATAGAAAGATAAAGTCTATTATGGCGAAAATGATGAATGTCAATCAGACTGATTGGTTGAGAAAGTTAGATGATGTATTATGGGCCTACCAAATAGCTTTCAAGACTCCTGACAGCTCCCAAGTGCACATGCAAGTGTACTTGGTTTACTAAGTAGTAAAGTGGCCTTCAAGAAAGCCGAATATCGATCCCACAGGGACTTATGTTGATAACTACCAATCCTAGTTTAACGATTGAGAAAAAATAAATAATAAAGTTTTAGAATTGAAAACTAAAAAGAAACTAAACTAATGCAGAAAAGTAATGACTCCGGAAAATTAATGGGTAGAGATCCAGGGTTAAGGCTTACGAACAATCATACTACATTATTGACCTTCATTCATTAAATCGCTTATCTTGGTTGTTGATTCATAGGATTAATCGTATGATTATGGTCTTCCTACCTCTAATCATTTACCTAACTTGGACATTAGAACTACATCGTTGAGCGGAGATGCAATAAGCCAATTAAATGTATTAAGCTATCATCCTACGTGTGAATCAAGTAAGGCTTCTAAGTACTTCCTTGTCCTAGATACTAATTCAAATTCCTTATTTCTTAAAAGAATAAGAACCATAAATTGTTCATCTCCATGTTCTATCTCCCTATTCCCTCTCCCGAGTTCATAAGGTCAACAATTGATATATTTTCGGGGTGATCAATCTATCAAATATTTAAATCAAATATGAACACATAACCAATAATGATAAGCAAAATTAAACTAACTTAATTCAAAATAAAAGTATTCATGATCCTGGCCTTAACCTCGAAAAGGGAGTTTAGCCTTTAAAGAAAATATTCATCATCCAATTTCTTGGATTGATAATAAAAACCATGAAAGAAACTAAAGTTAACATAATAAAACCCTAAAAACGTGTAGAGAAGCCTCCAATTCTGTAATGACATCTAAAAGTGATTAAAAACGTGTATATAGATGTATTTATAGCAATAAGGTAAGACCAAGCCTTGTTGGACAAGGATTAAGCATGCAAGTCAGGCCTAGAATAGAGCATGCATTACGGGCACCATTGAACCATTCTGAAGGGACCATCGCGGGCTCCATTGTGCCGGAATAGAGCCCGCGTAGTGGGCAGAAATTAGTGATCACTGTGTTGGGTGACTTCTGAAAATTTTGGTGTGTTTCACGTGCCTAGAGGACTTTCCACGCTCCTTTACTCGGCGAAGACATTTCAGGTGTCCAAATTTGCGTCAAGTTGCGTATTGTACTTCCGTGATCCATTCCAAGCCTTTTTGAGTTGTTTCCACTTGATTTGAAGCTTGTATATCATTCATATATCATCATAATCCATTCATCAATCATCCTATAGCATTAAACACAACAATTTAGAGCTCAAAACAATACAACATCTAAAATGGTGAACTAGAAACACTAGCGAAGCATAGGCTTCATTCACTTTGATCTTAAGCTTATTGTTTTGACTATTTTCTTGATCCAATTGACCCTTGAACATTATAAATATGTTGTTTCACATATGAATACAAAATAAAAACCTTATGAACTCATTAAATATGTTAGAACCCAACATAATGGACTAGACTAACACCTAGCTCAGGCTAGTTACACTAGTTTTCTCAGTTGACTTCTAAATGATCAATTTGAATCAAAACTCATGTGAAAACACCATTAAACATTGTAAACATATACATGGACACTTATATTCATATTTATATCATTATCCACACGTTAAGCACATGAATCATCCTCAAACAAGGCTAAATATGCTAGAATAGTAATGCTAGAATGCATAAATACACCCAACATCAACTCCCATATGTGTTTCTCCATATCAGTTGGTGTACGGCAAGGCATGTCACTTGCCTATTGAACTTGAACATAAATCACTATAGGCATTGAAGAAGTTGAATTTTGAGTGGCAGGATGTAGGAAAAGAAATAATAAGTAAGATGAATGAGTTGGATGAGTTCCGGCTCTAGGTTTATGAGAGTTCTGCACTTTACAATGAGAAGATGAAATTGCATCTTGATTGTAAAATCGAGAAAAGAATATTTGAATAAGGTGACCAGGTATTGCTATATAACTCAAGACTTCACTTGTTTCAAGGCAAATTGAAGTCTAGGTGGTATAGGCCCTTCACTGTGGTGAGAGTATTTACATATGATGTTTTAGAATTGAAGCATGATGGTGAAGCCCCGTTCAAAGTAAATGGGCAAAGGGTAAATCACTACATGGGTAACACTAAAGAAGTTAAGGTGATTTTTGAGATGGACCTTGGCGAAGTCTGAGTAACCAAGGCAATTGTGTCATGCCGCAACATTAAATCAAGTGCTACATGGGAGGAAACCCATGAAGCTAGTTGGTGAAGTCTGAGTATCCAATTTAGCCACGTCATGCCGTGATCTTAAATCAAGCACTGCATGGGAAGAAACCCGTGTTTTGTACTTAATAATATATAGGGTAAGATACGTGTTCAATGTGCAAAATTGAAGATTGCAGGAGTTAGCCAGAAATTGCAGAAATTTGGTCATACGAACTCTTAACCTGTTGTAACAAAAAATTATGACTAGTGAGCAGGAATCGTAAGGACCTAAAACTTAGATCACATTCAGGTAATTGGTTTCTGGAATCCTTACGACTCTCAGAACAAGTCATAATCTCTGACTATGACTCGTAACCTTGAATCGTAATAACTCTAGACCCAGGTAAGGTTCCAAGTCTTTACGGACGGAGTATAAGACCCATAAGCATTGGTTGTGAGTCGTATATATGACTCGTAACCAAGCTTGACAGCTCAGGGGTTACGGATTAACCCGGTCCAGATTAGCTTTTAAACAAAAGAGGGGAACCCAAATTGGGCACCCGATATTTCAAAACGAATACTCTCTCTATTGATGTTGACTTTAAAGCTATAAGAACTACACATTCACTCAAAAACATCAATCAACCAAGTGAGTCCTCCCAAAATTCGAAAGTTCATCAAGAATTAGGGACTAAAAAGTGTTTGAATTCAAGAAATCCAAACCTCAAGAAATCAAGTTCTTATACTTAAAAGCTTTATGTATTAAGTTAAATCCGAAAATGGTTCGAGGTTTAAGGATTTCTTAAGTCAAATATGTATATACATGAGTAACCAAACCCTATTTCTTGATATTTTGGCTTCGTAATGTAATACTGAGAGTGAACTGAGATTTTTTTCTTTAAAAGTATGTTTTTCAATGAATGTAGGGGGTAGTAAAGTGTGTTATGGTTATATAATGTTGGGATTGAATATTGGAATCAACTCAGGATAAACCCCCTTGTTATAGTGGATATGGGGCTCCTAACGACTCGTAAAGATAAGTAACAAGTCATCACGAGACTCGTAACAACTGATAATATTGAGGATTAGAAGATTATGGGTTTTGGTATTGGTACGACTCAACCATGTGAGTTGTAATCAATCCCTATGACTCGTACACAGAAGTCGTAATGACTGGGATTGCTTATGCATAGTACAATATGTTTCTGGTTAGCTTACAAGGGTTAGTAACAATTCGTAAAATAACCTTACGACTCATTAAGAAGACTTATAACCTAACCAGAAAACACTAACTCATCTACTATTTATTTTATGACTCGTTCATATGAGTTGTACCAGTGGTCATGACTCATACCCCTAGTCGTAAGTAATCCAGTACATGTACGCTGACACTAAAGTTTCTTGTTTTTCTTTCCTTTTCATAAGAACTCTTTAATTAGATTGATGCATGTAGGTACGCATGGCTGCTAAAGGTGACTTATCATTCAAGCAAACCTCAAAGAATAACACCAAAAAAAAATTAGCCCCTAAGTCTGATTACCAACTGAGAAATGACGAAACCAATGTGTCAAGTGATGACTTCGTAGAATACCTACTGAAGTGGAAGGTATACCCAAGGGAGAAATGACCTCGGGAAAATAAAATAGTCGCAAGAGAGGACAAACCACCAAAGGGGCCCAGAATAGAAAATCCAAGTACTTCCCCACCACACTCATTATTATTTTTTGAGGATGACGGTGATGATGAAGAAGAAAAATATGATGAAGATGCACGTAAGGAAGAATCCAGTTCCTATGAGGTAGATTCGGAGAATGGAAGTGAGGAGAAAGAGAATGTTACTCCTATTAATGTCCAACTACCACTACCACCCCAAGTACAATTATCCATTGAACCTACTCTGGTGCCCATCGTTGAACGGTGGGGGTACCCGAAATACAGGAAATATACAATGTGGGGTTGGAGATGAGCCCAGCCACAGGAAATCCAAGGAGGGTGATATACCTAGAAAGAAGATGGACTATAGCAGGCATGTCTTAGATGCCTGAGTTCGCAGCTAGGTTTCAAAAGTATAAATTTCAGTGGATGACCTCAGCACCTAGAAAAATTTAGTTTGGCATTAGCGCAGGAGTTTTATGTTGCATATAAAAGGGGAGTTAAAAAGGCAATATTATAGAAGGGTGGTGATCAAATCATATTATTGACTATACATAGAGGTCTGGTGAATATTTCGCTGAAAACCATTTCTATATTCTTACATGGACCTAACTTTTAACCACCAATGAACACAGCTGAGATTGAGTACCGCATAGATGAAATGTAGAAGATTACAAATAAGCAAATGAGTTCAGCTGACACAATGATGCATTTCAGATAGATAACGAATATTATCTCCGTAAATAGGGAAAAAGCAAGTTGGGTGAAAGGTGGTCCGGGAGTTACCTCGCAATAGATTGCAAAGCAGACTCAGAATATCGAGGCCAAGGTATGGTAGATGTTGCCTCGACATGGATTATATCTCACTACTAGGGACAATATGCTCAGTCCAGTCCACGTAGCATTGATAGCAAGACTCATTGCAGGTTCTAAGTTTGATGTTGCACATTTCATCTCTAGAGAGATACGTGAATGAGTAGTGGGTGGTCAAAAAGTAATTCTGGCATTTCCATGTTTGTTGACATAGATTTTCTAGGAGTCAGGGGTGCTAGAATGACACAGACCGAACCAGGGCCTAGTCGTTGGGCACCTCAAGTCCTACCCATACTGGAGACCGCCCCCAATACCCAACCATAACCACCTTATACCCTATGCCGAATGAGTCTCGAACATACAAAAAGATAAAGCAACAGTAAGGGAAATACATATAATAAAGTCCATAACTATGAAAAACTAACTATCCAACCAAATGTCCAACCGACTCAACCCTAATGCCAATACCAATACCGAGGTTAACACCAATACTGACCCTGCCCATGCCCATAGTTGTCTGACAAAGCCTCTATCTGGAATCAATAATATCTGATCGGGACATTCCTCTGACCATAGCCAAAACCAAACCTAGGAAATAACAAAAACAAAAGAAGTCCATAGCATGAAATGGAGCCTTCCGGAGTATGGAAGCTCACCACTTTAGTCTAACTCAAAGTTGTCCCCAAATCCAAGTCACTGAGCAGGAGAAATAGTAGTATGGCCAGTTCCTGCATCGAATGGGGATACAGCTCCCCAAGATAGTTAGCGGAATAAATGCCATATTGTACTTATGGATGAGGATAAAATAATGCCATTATTCAAACCAATGTAAGAAACTACGTGCAATCACTTACATACATACATACATACATATATATACATATATTTTTCATACGGGGAAAGGGAACTGGGTTTACCATGCATTTAAAACCTTAACCCAGCTGTGTAGCTTTACCATCATAATCCACCCATCGGCAATATGCGTCCAGTGTTATCCCCTGAACGGGCCCCAGTGTGTTTAGTCGCATGAATCGAAGATATCATAGGGGCCGGGGATTCCCATATACCCTTCTCCCTCTATGATACATATATACAAGTATAAACTTAGGGGATTCCCGTGTACCCCACAAGCAGATGGTAACCAAAACCAAACCTTAGGTCGGCAAACATGAGTTCCCAGTATCCGTCCATTGGACTCACACCTTCACGGTTATCTATCACAACCTACTGTTATTTCTTAATTAAAACATTTAGCACATAACCAAACTACCAATTCAAGGAGTCCATTATCAACGCATTATGAAGTGGTATCGTCATACAAACTATAGATCTTAAGCAATGTCATTAGTCAACTCTTAGGGGATTCCTATGTACCCCACAACATCTCCAATTAAACCAAAACCATGGCCATCGAGGCCTTTCCAAACCATATAAAGTTAATCAAAACAATTTAAGTTCCATTACCTCTTATGCAATGCAAGGATTTCAATAACCATAAAAACCATTCATTAAAACATACTTTTAGTTGAAGTAACAATGAGAGAGGAGTACCATGCCTTAGACACCAAGGAAGATGAAGATATTTACTCTTGAAATCCCCTAATTGATCGCCTTGTAGAAACCCTAGCCATTTTTTAAACCAAGAGCTTGAGAGAGATTTTAAGAGTGTTTGATTTAGAATAATAGGTTAATGAAGCCTCCAAAGGTATTTCATGTCATGGGGTCAAAGGAAATTAAAAGGGGAAATGTGAGTCAGGTTCTTAAGACAGGAAATCGGGTTTTCTGAATATCTCTCTTCCGGTCTGGCCAAAATACCCCCAACTTAAAACTATAGAAAACTCGCAGATGGGTATGAGTGGACTCTCCAACTCATCACCACAACATACGATTGGTACCCTTAAGTCGTCACTAGGTCAGAAAGTTTGACACCATATTTTGTCCAACATACGACTCTCTTGCCCAATCTATCACTATACCATAGACTAGTACCCTCAAGTCGTAACCTAAGAAGAACATCAAGGGCTAGACACTGGTTAACTTACAATTTGACCCTACCTTCTCGGTACAAGTCCCTACGACACGTATAGAGCCTCTCGTAACTAGTACAGAACTTGGCCAGCAACATATTAACCAACTTACGACTAGGGTCCCTGGACCCGTATCCATACCATACAACTCATATGGTGAGTCGTTACAAGGGCGGTGAGTTCAAAACTCAGGAAATTTCCAAGGGAAAAAACCTAGGGTGTTTCAATTCTCCCCCACTTGGATCATTCATCCTCAAATGATGGAACAAGGCAGTACAATCATGATTAAACCCCCAAACACCCCTACGCTTACCCTTAAGACCATAAACAGATTACCAAGGAATTCACAATCCACTCTTACCTTTAACTGAGTTAGATAACAAGGGTACCAAGGAAATTGATTTTTCCTTTAACAAAGTTAGAAAACAAAGATGGTAAGGTCAATACATACCTTAAGCACAAATTTTCAGAGCAGAAAATAGAAATGGATACTTGGACTTTATGTCCTCTTCCAATTCCCAAGTAGCCTCTTCGACCTTGTGGTTCCTGCATAGAACCTTCACCAAAGCTACATCTTTGGTCCTCAACCAACGAACCTACCGATCTAAGATTCCTACAGGAACCTCCTCATAAGATAGAGAATCCGATAAACCAACATCCTTGACAGGCATAATTTGTGATGAATCACCCACACACTTCTTGAACATAGAATATAGAATACTGGTGAATGGAGAACAAACAAGAAGAAAACTCTAACTTATACGCAACATTACCAACCCTCTTAAAAACCAAGTACGAACCAACATACTGTCTTCTTCCCAAACCTCATTACTCCATTCATGGGAGATACCTTCAAGAACACCCTATCCCTAGACTTTAAATCTAACTTTCTATGCCTCACATTTGCATAGGACTTTTGGAAACTTTGGGCAGCCTTGAGCCTATCCCAAATTACCTTCACCTTTTTCATAGCTTGGTAAACCAAGTTTGGGCAAAACATATCCTCCTCACCAACTTCGAACCGCCTAATCAGAGACCTACACCTCCTACCATTCAAGGCTTCAAACAGAGCCATCCCAATACTAGAGTGGTAGCTATTATTGTATGCAAACTCTATAAGAGATAACTGCTCAACCCAACTACCACCATAAACAATCACGTAAGCACAAAGCATATCCTCCAATATTTGAATAGTCCTTTCTTCTTGCCCATCTGACTAAGGGTGGAAAGCAATACTCAAACTCACCTTAGTCCCCAACCCTTTCTAAAATGACCACCAAAAGATGAAAATTGTCTACCATAATCTATGATGATCAAAACAGGTAACCTATACAACTTCACAATCTCTTGGAAATACAATCTCGCATAGTCCTTAGTCAAGAAATTTGTCTGCACAGGCAAGAAATGAGCAGACTTTGTCATCCTATCCACGAAGACCCAAATCAAATTAAACTAATTCTGATACCGAGAAAGACCGGTAATGAAATCCATGTTTATCACTTCCCACTTCTAATCTAGCAACTCAATTTCTTTACATAATCCTCTAGGCCTTATGTGCTCACCTTTCACTTGTTTGCACACCATGAACTTACCCACAAAAACTAGCCACATATAATTTTATATTGTCCACCAATACATCTCCTTAAGGTCATGATACATTTTCATCGAACCAAGATAACCGACATAGTGTGACTCATATGCCTTAGCTAAGATCCTTTCTAGCAAACCATTTGTATTAGGAACACATAACCTGCCTTGGTACCGCAAGGTACCATCACCACTAATATCAAAGGCCATCACCTTCTACCCACCTACATTATCCTTGATCCTCATCATGACAGGATCTAATATCTACTTCTCCTTGATTTCATCACCAAGATATGACTGCACCATCTCCTGTACAAACTTGCCACCATCCTTGGAGTCCAAGAGGAAAACTTCAAGGTTGTCCAAAGGATGAATATCCTTTACCAACACCCACTTCCGCCTTTCCACATGAGTAAGACTCCCCATGGACAACCTGCTAAGAGCACCAGTAACTACGTTAGCTTAACCTAGGTGGAAGTGAAGACTCATGTCACAGTCCTTGAAAAGCTCAAGCCATCTCTTTTTCCCAAGGCTAAGTTCTTTCTAAGTAAACACATATTGCAGGCTCTTATGATCATAAATGATATACACATGCATGCCATAAAGATAGTGCTACCAGATTTTCAACGCGAATACCACAACTAATAATTCCAAGTCATGAGTCAGATAATTCCTCTCATACACCTTCAACTATCTAAAGGTATAAGCTATCACCTTACCATGCTACATCAAAATGCAACCAAGCCCCAGACAGGATGCATCACAGTAGACCACAAACCTATTTATGCCTTCGGGTAAAGTCAATACTGGAGAAAAATTTAGCTTATCCTTCAGCTTCTCAAAACTAACCTCACAAGCATCCGACTACAAGAACTTTATCTTTTTCTAGATCAACTTAGTCAATGGGACATCTATAGAAGAGAAACTCTCTATAAACCTCCTACAGTAACCAGCTAAACCCAATAAGCTCTGAATATCGATTGGAGTCGTGGCTCTAGACCACTTCTTAACTATAGCAAATTTCTGTAGATCCACTATGATTCCTGCCCTAGAAATAACATGACCAAGAAAACTTACAATGTTCAACTAGAACTCATATTTTGAGAATTTGACATATAACTACTACTTTTTCAGGGCTGCAACATTATATAGAGGTGATAGCATAATCCACCTCACTCTTTGAGTACACCAGATATCATCTATGAACATAATAATGAATAAATCCAAAAACTAATGGGAGATTCCATTCATCAAATCCATGAATATCGTCGGGCATTAGTCAACCCAAAAGACATAACCAAAAACTCAAAATGCTCATACTAGATTCGGAAAGCAGACTTAGGGATATCTACCTTCCTAATCTTTAACTGATGATACCTAGATCAAAGATCAATCTTGGAGAAAAACTTAGCACCCAGAAGTTGCTTAAATGAATCATCTATCCTTGGAAGAGCATACTTATTCTTTACCATCACCTTATTCAATTGCTGGTAGTCAGTTCACATCCGAAGGGAACCATCTTTTTTACGCATGAATAACACCGGTACATTCCACGGGAACATACTAGGATAGATGAAACCCTTGTCTAAAATATCCTTTAATTGTTTCTTAAGCTCCTTCAACTCAACTGGAGTCATTTTATTTGGGGGAATCAAAATTGGACGAGTGTCCAAAATAAGATCAATCCCAAACTCAATCTCTCTTTCAGGAGGGACACTAGGAAGGTCATCAGGAAAGACCTCTAGAAATTTATCCACTATCAAGACAGAATGTAAAGAGGGACCCTCCGAGTTAGAATCTTTAACCCAGACTAGATGACAGAGACACCCATAGGAGATTAATCTCTAAGCTCTAAGATATGATATAAACTTTCCCTTAGGAGCTAGGCAACCACCCTCTCATTTAATAATAGACTTATTAGGGAATTTAAAGACGGCCTTATGGATTAGACACTCTAAAGAAGCATAGCGCGAGTATAACCAATCCATCCCTAATATGACAACAAAATCAATCATATCTCATTCAAACAAACACACTAGAGTTCTCGACCACCCACAGATACCACACAACCCCTATAGACACATCTAGCCACCACAGAGTTACCCACTAGGGTAGAAATAGAAAAAGGGTCTAAAATACACCGGGGACCAAAACAAAAATACACAGCCAAAAATAAGGTCATATAAGAAAGAGTGGACCCTGAATCAAGCAAACAATACTCATCACAAAAAAAGAGTTTCAACATACCAGTAGCAATATCAGATAATGCCTCAGACTCCTATCAGGTAGTGAGAACATAGAGACGATTCTGACCAGTGTTGAAACTAGATGGTCTACCCTTTGGCACCGAAGATGATGTAGAGGCAACTAGAACCTTATTTTCCCCAGAAGAAACCTTACAATAGGACTGTTTCTAAGTATATGCCCTACCTAACCATAGTTAAAGCACCTATCCCTTTTCTCATCACTAAAACCCTAATACAATGACCATAAAATCTGTAGGGAGGATATGATAAAGTTAACTGGGCCTCACTAGCCTGAGATTTGGCACCCTATACCCTAAAGTTGTAGCCACCATGGAAACGCCTATCACCAAATAATTTTTTGGTAGGGAGAACTAGCCATTGAGTAAGACCCAAAATCACCCCACTTCTTCTTGGGCCACTTTCCAATATCCCTACTACTCTTCTATTGGCCACCACCCTTCTTAGAAAATTTGAACTTCTTGCCCTATCTCAGCCTACTTCTTTTTCTCTTCCTCAACCTATTGTATGTACACAACCAACCTAGAGAAATATATGTCCTTGTTCAATAAGGTAGCCTTACTCTTTAGAATCAACTCTCGAGATAACCCAAAAGCGAACTTCCTCATTCTAGCTCTTATGCTAGAAACCAACTCTAGAGTATACCGAGATAACTAGTAAAACTTTAAGGCATACTCCTGGACTAATATCGTGCCTTGCTTCAAATTAAAAAAAACTCTTCTGTTTTTGCTTCCCTTAACTTTTGAGGAAAGAAATGATCCAAAAAAGTACTAGAGAAATGATCACATATGGCTGACTCAACATCATTACCCCTTGACTTCTCTCAGTCCTAATACCACTAGGATGCTATATCTTTTAGTTGATAGGCAACTAATTCCACACCCTTCACATTAGTAGCATGCATAACACAAAAGTTATTTTTTATCTCATCAATAAAATCTTGAGGATCCTCCTCAACCGTAACACCAGTGAACATAAGAGGGTTTAACTTTATAACCAGGCCTACCCCTGTGGCCTCAGAAGATGGAGTAACAGAAATACCACGCTCGGCTTAAGAAACTACCAACAGTGCCAACATATGAATAGACTGACAAAACTCAACATTTATCACATTAGCCTTAGGAGTTCAAGAAGGGCTAGAGGGAACTCGTGGAGCTCTATGAGAAAAATCAGGAACTGGACCCCTAGATCGGGTCTAGACCTCATAAGTAGGATAGGTCCAATTAATATTGTTCTTAGGAAGGACAGAGAAGTTTTTGTGAGCTTCAGATCATCGAGAAGGCATGATCTGAAAAGAAAATAAATAGGAATTAAAGAAGATTTTTGGAGCTTAGAGTCAACTACTTGAAAATAGAATATAAGAAAGAGAAATATTTCTAAATGCCTCATAGTCTCTCTCTTATGAGTGTGGCATGCTACACACCCTTAAAAGAAACTCTACTCAACACAGCTTTGTTGGACACCCAATTGACCATGAACCTATGGTTCTGATACTAGTCTGACATGACCTGAAGTGGGGCCTAGTCATGTCGAGCACCTTAAGTCCAACCTAGACCGGAGACCATCCCTAATACCCAACCATAACCACCTTGTATCTTATTCCAGATGAATCCCAAACATATAACAGGATAAAGTAACAGTAAGTGAAAGAAATTTAATAAAGTCCATAACCATAACCAACTAAATATCCAACCAAATGTCTATCTGGCATCAACCCCAATGCCAATACCAATACCGCGACTGACACCAAAAATGACACCACCCATGCTCATAGTTGTATGATAAAGCCTCTATTTGGAATCAATAAAATTTGATTGGGATATGCCCCCGGTCATAGCAAAAACCAAACCAAAAAAATAACAAAAACAAAAGAAGTCCATATCATAAAATGGAGCCTTCCAGAGTATAGAAGCTCACCACTTTAGTCTGACTCAAAGTTTTCCCCGAATCTATGTCACTGAGAAGGAGAAATGGTACTGTAGCCAGTTCCTACATCGTGTAGGGATACAGTGCCCAAAGATGGTTAGTGAAATGAATGGAAGCATGTAATCAGGAATAAGGATAAAATAATATTATTATTCAAACTAATATAAACAACCATGTGGAATCACACACACGCACACACAAATATATATATATATATGAGGGAAAGTGAACTGGGTTTTGCATAAAATTTAAAACCTTAACCTAGGTTGTGTAACTTTATCGTCATAATCTACCCACGGGCTATATAGGTCCAATGTTACGCCCTGAACAGGCTCTAGTGCATGTAGCCGTACGAACCGAAGATATCATAGGGGATGGGGATTCCTCTGTACCCTCCACCCTACATGATATATATATACAAGTATAAACTTGGGGGAGTTCCATGTACCCCACAAGCAGATGGTCACCAAAACCAACACTCATATCGGCAAACATGAGTTCTCAGTATCTGTCCATTGGACTCATTCCATCATGATTAGATATCACAACCCGCTACTATTGCCCAATTAAAGAATTTAGCACATAATCAAACAACCAATTCAAGGAGTCCATTATCAAGGCATTATAAAGTGGTATCATCTTACCGACTATAGCTTGCAAGCAATGTCACTAACAAACTCTTAGGGGATTCCCATGCACCCCACATAATCTCCAATTAAACCAAAACCATGTCCATAAAGGCCTTTCCAAATCATATAAAGTCACCAATTTAAGTTCCATTACCTCTTATGCAATGTAAAGATCTCAATAATAGTCAAACTTTGTGACAAAAACATTCTTATTGGCATTTTAACAAATATATTGGGGGCATATAGTTCCCAAAAGCAAAACCAAGTATTAATTGACCATTCCCAAGTAACCACATGTTCAAATCATAATTATAACATAAAAAACTATAATAAAATATAGAAAAACATTAAAACATACTTTTAGTTAAACTAACAATGATGGAAGATTAACATGCCTTAGACACAATGGAAGACAGAGAAATTAACTCTTGAAAGGCCCTAATTGATTGTCTTGTCGAAACCCAAGCCTTTTTTTAAACTAAGAGCCTGAGAGAGATTTTAAGAGATTTTAAGAGATTTTAAGAGTGTTTGATTTAGTAATAGGTTAATGAGGCTTCCAAAGGTGTTTTATGTCATGGGGTCAAAATTAGTTAAGAGGGGAAATATCCAGAATACCCCCAACTTAAAGCTATAGAAAACTCACAGGTGAGTACGAGTGGACCTTTCAAATCGTCACCACAACATACGAGTGGTACCCTCAAGTAGTCACTAGGCTAGAAAGTTTGACACCATATTCTGTCCAACATAGGACTCTCTTGCCCAACTCGTCACCATATCATATAACTAGTACCCCAAAGTACTATCCTAAGAAGCACATCAAGGTCTAGGCACTGGTCAACTTACAATTGGACCCTACCTTCTCTTCATAAGTTGCTACGACTCGTATGGAGTCTCTCATAACTAGGATAGAACTTGGCCAACAACACACTGACCAACATATGACTAGGTTCCCTGGACCTATACCCATACCATATGACTCATATGGTGAGTCGCTACAATGATAGTAAGTTCAAAACTCAACAAATTTCCAAGGGCCAAAACTTAGGGTGTTTCACATAACCCCTAGATATTGGTCAATACATTAAGTTAAAGATTACCACTGATTTAGGGTTTATTAGAGATGCAGCAAACCACATGACCAGACAAGAAAAATAAAGAGCTACAATATCAGTTGAAATACTCAAGAACAAGGATGTGAATTCTGAGGCTATTGGTTTAAATGAGATAAATGACACTTTGGTTGAAGGGGGAAGTTTGAGCCCCAACCATCTGATGTAGTGCGTACATCTAGTGCCCCCACTCCCCTAAAATTAGCATTACCATGCCTATCCTCATCCAGATTAGCTCCGATAGGTTTCATAGTCATATCACAAACTACGTGAAACCAGGTTATTACAAAGTTGACTACTTTGGAGAAAAAGGTCTTGTTAGTGAAGGAGTGTGTGCAACCCTGGGTTGAAAACAAATTGGAAGATCAAAGAAAAAAATTTTGGAGAAGATTGGATGGTTTTGAGTGGAGATTCACATGTCATTTGGGAAGTAACCAAACTCCTAATATTTTAAAGGTGAAAACTGAGGTAGCTGAGCTGTAAAAGTTGGTTAATTAATTGAATAAAAAACCAATTTTCCCTATGCTTGTTATCATGGAAGTCCAACTAGAGGTAGAAACTGAAAACATTTGGAGTGTTCCAGTTGTAGAAAAAGAAAGAAAGAAAGAAAGAAAATAAAGAACCAAAAAAAGAAAAAAACACTGAACATAAAAATATGGAGATAGTGGTACGAGACATAATTGTGAGTGAAAAAGTTCAATAGGAAAGGGTCATTAAGTAGGCTTCTGGTGTCGGTAGTTCGAGCCCAGCTATAGATGCTGAGAGAGCCAGTGACATGGCCCCATCACCTTATATACCATTGAGCACACTAGCCACAACTGGTGCCACTACTTTTGAGACAGTCCTGACAAGTGATGGGACCAATGCTGAGAAGAACGGGGCCCAAGCTGAGGGTTCCTATGATGATAGAGTATGAGATTGTGCCTGAAGTGCCCAGATGTGTCCTCTCTCCCTATATTATATTGCTAGATGCACTGGGGATAGTGTATAGTTTTTAGATAGGGGTGGGGGTATACCATAGTTACCATGGGTTATGGTTGCCTTGTTTCAAAACCAATTGGCCACAATCTGAAAAAATTATGAACTGACATGTATATGTGTATTGTGTGATGCTTAATTGAGAAAATGATGTCCATAGACAGTTGATAACAAGTGCAAAATTTGAAAATAGAAATCCCTCCTAAAAATTTTTATGTACTACTATGTGATCTATGTGCATGTGACTGCTGAAATCCATTAATGGCATTAGAATTAGAAATAGAATAACTATGGCATGTAGTTAAATAAACTGGACAGGTAGTGACTGACGATGCAACCCTATACCATGTGAGTGTGAGGGAATACCTAGTTCCCAGTGTGTACGGAATCCAGAACCTGCCCGATTTCTTTTACCTAGAATGTAGGATAAACGGTTAGGAGATGATCATAGGTCATTTTTCTAATTAGTCCACTCAAGCCTAAATGCCAAACCAAATGATATATGAATTCCTTATCCCAAAAGTTGAGCCTAATAGACCAATTTTTTATGATTACCCTAATTTAACCTTCTCATTTAACTACAATGAACCTATTTTTGGCCATGATCCTCCTTGGGTATTATGCACCTCTACTCAAAAAAATTGCTTAAGTTGAGGATGGCTATTATAGGGTTGAGTAGAGAAAGACGAGTATGAAGCAAAAAGTGGAGAGAAAAATAAATACGGGCAGGTGCGGTGAAAATAAAAAAAAACAAGGAAAAAAGAAAATTGAAAGAAAAAAAAGAAAAAAATAATAAGAAAAGAGAACCACATCCGGCCTAAAATAGGCATGAAACAGAATAAAATGGATACATAAGGGTGAATTCAAGAAAACAATGATAGAAAAAGTGAAACCCAAAGAAACTGTAGTTCCAAGGAGTTTAAGTCACTTAAAAGATCCCTAATATACCTTAACCAGCCCCAAGCCTACGTTACAAGCCTAACAAAGTCCTTTAGTTATCCTAGCCTGACCATCTAAAAATTTGGGTAAAGAGCATAAGGGCAAGCCTATGGCATTCTGTGTACACAGATTGGAACTTCTTTGTGAGTGTGAGTGTCTCTAGACCATCCTTGAAATGATAAAATAAATCAAGCTGAGTGATAGAGACTTCTTTGAATGTGAGGGTGCATAGGTTACTATGTCAAGTCACTTATCTATTCGGGTAGTGTATTACTTAGACCAAGTTGTTCTTTATAAATGTAATGCTATCATTATATTCCTACATGTCACATTGTTTCACCAAATTAGTATACACAGTAGCCCATTTGAAAAATAAGATAGAAGGCGATAATAAGGCATTCTTATGCTAAATAATAAACTAACTGCCAAATTTTCACAAATTTTTCAAAGTTGAGAATTGTATCTTTATGGGTGTGAATTGTGATTTGCCTAAGGACATGCAAAAGTCTAAGTTAAGGGTGTTGATGAGTCGTGGAAAAACCGCACATTGAATGCTTAAAATAAAGAATTTATGCTTGGACTATGGCCATTTTGAGGGATATGATGTGTTTGTTTCTTGAGTGCAAGGAATTTAGGAAGAAAGTGGCTTGGAATAAAAAATAAAAGAAAAAGCTCTGAATATGTTGAATTCTAAGCAGCTTACAAGTCTGACAACAAGTTGTCAAGTAATTATACAACTCGTATCCTTACTTGTAACCAATAAAATAGCAAAAGTCAAGTTGAAGAAGCTAAGTAAAGAATAACCATAACTCATAGGGAGTGACTACGAACCGTGAGGAGCAGTCGTAAAGAGATAAGAAGCAAAAGCTAATGTTCAGAGGCAAAGTCATAGAAGACCATGATTTGAAAGATCTGATTATGACTCATAATGATAAGTCATAAATAGACCAGTGTTCAAAGCCCTTAAAGTCTAAGGCTCCAGTAATGACGAGTGAAGACCAAGAGTGGTAAAGACAGACTTTGACTCATGGTGATGAATCGTGAGGACAACAAAAGCTTGAATCCCTGAAGATAAGTCACTAGAATGCTTACCATTAGAATCATACGACTCGTAAGAAGACCTTACGAGTATACCACATGAGTCGTAATGAGTGTCAACATACTTTTCCTATTCTTCTTTTATTAGGATTTCTTTATTTTTTTGAGATACTATAAATACCTTAAGATTATTCTTTTATTTTGTTACACACTTTTACATTACTTTTGATACTTTTAACATACTTTGATCATTGAGATTTTCTTCTTGAGATTTTGGATTTTTATTCAATTGAAGACTTTGGATTTTCTCTCTTTAATTACATAAGTTCCTTATTGATTATCATAGATTTTTGCATGAACATGAGTGACTAATTTTGTTGACTACGGTTGTGGGAACGTTAGTGGATTATCTGCATAAGAAAAGTAGGAGATTCATCTATTTGTCTATCATTGCATGTATTGCAATCTTCTTCATATTTATTGAAACCAAGTAGCTACAAAGACTTGGGAACTACCAGTATTTGAGAACATTCTCCACGTGCAGCCATTGATGGTGGTCACAAGAGAGCTGGGGGTGGCAGAGCTCGAGTTATACCTGCATATCAATTTCTACCACCGTATGATAAGGATGAAGATATGGGGTATGTAGAGTCTGCTAAGACTGGAGCCATTATTCCACTTGTGTTACCCCCGAATGTGAAGTTCGATATTATTAGTGCAATGTTTCAGTTCCTAAATATTAAGAGTGTCTTCTCAGGGGCAGCATAAGATAATGCAAACATGCGCTTAGATAATTTCACTGGGATATGTACTTCATATACCATTCCAGGGGTAGATCAGGAAGCGTTGGAATTAGGATTTTTCCCTTTTTCACTGCCTGCTGAAGCATCATTGTGGCAGGGAGAACTTTCTAGAGGCTCAATGACAACTTGGCATGAGCTGCACAAATATTTTTTGAATCAATTTTTCCCTCCTACTAGGATGCTGCAGTTGAAAGATGAGATCTATAATTTCAGGTATTTACCTGCAGAGTTTATGTATGAAGTGTGGTTCTAATTTAAAAAGACGTTGAGCATGGTTCCTCATCACAGAATCCCATGATCAAATTTGTTAGAGATATTATGTAGATCCTTGAATGTTAGCTCTAGGGAAATAGCTGAATAAATATCTGGAGGTGCCATTTGTGTCTTTGTTGGGAGATGGCCCATGAGATATTAGATGAGATTTCTATCATTAACTGAAGATGGCATACTCGGGAGGCTAGTAAAAGAGTTGTAACATGGCCCAAACTAGGGTCTGGCCGTGTCAGGTATCTCAAGTCCAACTCGAACCAAAGACCACACCCAATACCCAAATTATTTCGACCTTACACCCTATGTCAAATGAATTTTGAACATATAATAAGATAAAAGAACATTAATTTAAAGACATTATAATAAGTCTATAACCAAAACCAACCTTCCACATCCAAACAACTATCCAATACCAATACCGACACCGCCCATGCTCACTGTAGTTTGACAAAGAAATACTAAAGACATAAAGAAATCCATAGCATGAACTGGGGTCTTCCAAAGTATGGAAGCTTACCACTTTATTCTAACTCAAAAGATATCCCCGAATTAGCTAGTCACTAAGCAAGAAGTGAAAACATGGCCGGTTCTTGCAAAGTGTGGGGATACAATATCTGAAGAGGACTAGTGGGGTGAACACTAGCATGTAACCCATGGATAAAGATAAAGTAATTCCATCAATCTAAAACCAAGTCAAACCAATGCATATAGCCATATATAAATATATAAAAATATATATACCATGTCGGGATAGGGAACAAGATTTAGCAAACACTTTAAAATGATAACCTGGGCTATGTAACTTTACTGTCATAAGTCCACCCACGGGCTACATGGGTTAAGTGTTACCCCCTAAACGGGCCCAGTGTGTATTAACCGCACAAACCAGAGATATCACAAATGGCCAGGGATGTAAGACCCCACAAAATTTCTAAGCTTAAATTAGTCCTTTAAGTTTGTCAAGGAGGTCCCATACTTAGAAAATTCTAGCTAAGTTCCCAGACTTAGTTTATTTTTGTCCTTCAAAATTTGTCAATCTCATTTCGCCACCTTAATGTCCTTTAATAGTTTGCATTTTTGTTAATTCATGATCAGAGAGGTCAATAGGTGTTCCCAGATAAGTTTTGGATTTTTTGGACCTCGTTTAGACCATGTTTCTTATTCTAAAATAGTGGACCAACGTGATCTTGGCGCGCCGCATCGCCTATCGCGTTGGTTATCATTATTGCAGGGACTGCCAATAAAACTACTAGGGCTTGGTGCGATCATGGCATGACGCATTGAGTATTACGTTGATGCATTGACGCGCCGCATCGCCAATCGGGTCGATGTCCAGTTTTTAGCCATTAAATGTCCATATTTTTAAGGGCAAAAGGGTCAATTTCCCACCCCTACATAAGCCTATAACATGAGATTCAGCCCTTATTTCACCAAAATATTGATGTTACTCTCAAATACTCTCAAGAACAAGTCTAGGGTTTTCATAGAAGCTTCAAATTCAAGAGATTCTACCTTTACTTTTAAAGAATTTTCCATCCAAGGTATGTCAAGTGTTCATTCATGGATTCCTTTCATCCATGAAGCCCAAGAATCTAACTTTAAATTATGTATTGTAATATTTCTGTTGTGGATTGATTATGTTCATGTAGTTATTGTTGTCGGATTCCCAAGTTGGAATATTTATGTGTTGTTCATGAAACTACGCTAGTAATACTTGTGCATTATGACTCAATAGAACCTAAATGATGAATTCACGTTACTATTATGTTCAAAATGACATTCATACTATTGTTATGCCTTGTAATAGATTGATGTAGTGCTTATGAGATTAGGCTTAGGGAATTATGACATATTTATATGTATTCTTATTCAGGTGTAAGCCTTTGGTATGCAAATACTTCATGAAAATACCCAATGATAGTACTATGAAATATTAACCATGGTTATGTGTTCAAGAAGTATCATGTCTTGTCAATTTCATGCTATCAAGTCCTGGGAGTACCTGTACTCGACAACTTAGTTGTGTACCTAGAGCCAGTGGAATTTTCATGAAAAATCTTAGTCACGCCATGATTAGTAGTATTCTCAGGCAGTTTCAGAACTCAGTAGAATTCAGTCAGTTACATGACTCAGGAAAACTCGGTAATCTTAGTAATCTTAGTCAGTTATCAGATCTTAATAGTATTTCGTCAGTTAACGGAACTCAATGAACTCATCTGGTTCAGTTCAGTTAATCATGTTCAGTGTATATTCAGATGGGAGTAGGATTCAGCACCGAGTGAGCCCAAGGATGGGAACTCACCTGTTAGTAGAGGGTGTGATTCTTAGAAGCAATCCTTGTGCTCCAGAACTATATAGCCAACATAGGTTGAGACATCAAACTTACTAGCTGAGGGTAGATAGGGTGGCTTAACCCATTATATGAAGGTCCCACCGTTCTCCTTAGAGTACCTGTTAGATGAGGAATTTCTCATAGGTTATCCTTACCAGCGGCATGGTATTGAGACCCTTCCAACTGGGGTTAGAGGTTGGACCCCAAATCTTTTTAGAAAAAGGGGCATGTTGGTTAGATAAATTCTCCCAAAGTTTCAGCTACAGAATTAGGATTGTCAGATACAGTCACCCAGTCTTAGTAATAGAACTCACATAGTTTTACAGAACCCAGGACTGTCGGATACAGTCACTCAGCTCAGTATGGAATCAGCCTGTTCTATTAGAACCTACTCTATCATACACAGTCGCCCAGTATCAGTTACATCAGTTATATCAGAAATTAGTAACTCGTGTTATCAGTATTCAGAGTTAGTAGTAAGTATTACTCACGAATCCAGTCACAGTAACATACTCATGTATGTATTATCATGTTATACAGTTAGTTAGTATTGTTCATGCATATGAACCCTTTGCATTTAGCCTACCTCACTTGCATACCAGTATATTCAATCATACTAATGCATTTGAGCTATGATGTTCTTATACCATAGGTTTAGAAGCATGAGCTCCAGAGCATCAGTAGCATTTGAGTTTCAGCAGTTAGAGTCAGCAGTGAGTCCTCATCATTCAAGGATGTTATGATTTGATTATTACATATCTTTAGTACTTAGTTATTTCAGTAGTTGGAGTTAGTTGGGGACACGTCCCGTCAACTCCTTATTCAGAAAGTCTAGTGGCTATCAGCCTATAGCATGTTCACAGTTATTTTAGTTGTTTTGGTAATGATATACCACATTTCCAGATGTTATGTTTTATCATATATTTGAACCTTATGGCCTTTTAGCCTTTAATTTTATATTTTTACATCATATTATGTAGTGCTCGGTTACAGATATTAGTCATAGTTTTGCTTGTGGTCCTTCGAAGTCATGAGACCTTATAGCATTCTGGGTACCAAATTTAAATATTACAAACTTGGTATCAGAGCCCAAGGTTCAATAGTGCCCTAGAAAGTTGAAAGCCACATCTAGTCGAGTCTTGTGCATGGGTATATTGCGTGCCACATTTATATACAGGAGGCTATAAGTTGTTTTAGGCATAGTTTCCTCTTCTTTCAATATTCATGTCATGCCACTGAGCATGAGCTCAAGTTTAACTCTCATTCTAATTTGTTTCTCCCTTTCTTCAACAGAATGTGCCTTCCAAGAGAAGAAAAAAATCAGTCAGCACCTCGGCCTGTCCAAGCAGATCCCTTGGACGAACATATTTCTTATGCAGAGTTCAGAGCTATATACACTACTCTTGCTAACTTAATTTCTGCCCAGAATGAATGACTAACAGTCGTTCTAGCCAACCTAGTGGCCAACACCGCAGCATCCAAGATTAAAAACTTTACCCGAATAAATCTACCATCTTTTTCTAGGTCTAAGTCAGATAAGGACCCTCAGGAATTCCTTGGTCAGGTTCAGAAGGTTACAGATATCATGGGGGTGTCAGTTATTGAGAGTGTTTAGCTAGCAGTAGATCAGTGGTAGGATATGGCTCACACATGGTTTAAATGATGGAAAGCAGAAAGGGCTGGTGATACAGGGCTTATTGAGTGGGAGGAGTTTGAAACTACTTTTCTTGATAGATTCTTTCCTCTAAAGCCGAGGGAAGCTAAGGTGCTAGAATTTATCAACCTCAGAAAAGGAAACATGACAGTTAAAGAGTATTCTTTTAAGTTTACTCAACTACCTAGATACGTTCCTCATGTAGCGGCAGACAACAGGGCTAAGATGAGTAAGTTTGTTTCTGGGGTGAATGATAGTATGGTCAATGAGTGCAGATCTGTAATGTTGATTAGTGAGATGGACATAGCCAGGCTTATGATCCATGCTCAATAGATAGAAGAGCAGAAGATTAATATGAGAGAGAAGCAGAATAAGAGATTAAGGACAGGTAGTTTCAACTTTGCTCAACCTAAGTCAGAGAGTGGGAGTTGTTCTCAGTTTTGCCCAAAGTCATCCGTTCCAGCCCCTTCCTCAGCCATTGCTTCAGTGCTGAAATTCAGAGAAGGCAAAAGAGATAGGGCGCTAAGCTCTAAGTCTCAAGGCAATGTTAGCAATACTTGAACCTATCCTCTTTGTCATACTTATGGAAAGCACCATCAGGGTACTTGTAGAGCTGGCAGCGATGTTTGCTTTGGATATGGCAAGCTAGGACACAGAGTCAGAGATTGTCCTCAACCAAGTCCTCAGGGTCAGCGTAACCGTTCTTCGGCTCAGTCCAGTCGCCCAAATCAGTAGGGTGCCACTTCCAGTGCTACTAGTGAGCAATGCCTAAATAGACTCTATGCTCTTCAGTCCCGACAGGATTAGGAAAATTCTCTTGATGTGGTTACTGGTATGTTACAGATTTTTTATTTGCATATTTACGATTTGCTAGATCCAGGAGCTTTTTTGTCTTTTGTTACTCCTTATAGCAATTGATTTTAGAGCCAGTCCCAAAATTCTAGCAGAGCCCTTCTCAGTCTCCACCCCAGTGGGTAAAACTATTATAGCCTGATGGGTATACAGGAACTGTCCAATTATGGTATCTCAGAAAGTCACTTTAGCAGACTTAATCGAATTAGAGATGACTGATTTTAATGTTATTCTAGACAAGGATTGTCTTGATTCCTGCTATGTCATAGTCGACTACAAAAATAGATTTGTCCAGTTTCAGTTTTTGAATGAACCTATCCTAGAGTGGAGAGGTAGTACTTCAGTTTTCAGAGGTTATCTTGTTTCCTACCTTTGGGCATGGAAAATAATATCTAAGAAATGTGTCTATCATCTTGTTAGAGTTAAGGACTCTAGTTCTAAAACTACTAGTTTTGAATTAGTCCCATTAGTGAATGAATATTCAGATAATTTTCCCAAAGATATTCCAGGAACTCCCCCGAAAGGGAAATAAACTTTGGTATTGATTTTCTTCCAGATACTCAGCCTATATCTATTCCGCTATATAGAATGGCACAAGTAGAACTCAAAGAATCAAAAGAACAGTTGATGATATCCTTACCAATGCCCCAGCATATTTCACGGACTTGATGAATCATGTGTTGAAGCAGTACTTGGATATGTTCGTCATAGTCTTCATAGATGACATCCTTATTTACTCCCACAGTGAGAGTGATCATACAGACCATCTCAGAATAGTATTGCAGACTCTCAAAAATTATCAATTGTTCGCCAAATTCAATAAGTGTGAGTTTTGTTTAAGTTCAGTATTATTCCTTAGTCATATCATTTTCGGTGATGGCATTAGAGTTGATCATCAAAAGACCGAAGTAGTAAGAAACTGGCCTCTCCCTGTATCTCCATCAGATATCAGGAGCTTCTTGGGTTTGGCTGGCTATTACAGATGGTTTGTGGAGGGATTTTCTTATATAGCATCCCCTATGTCCAGATTGACTAAGAATAAAGTCAAGTTTTAGAGGTCAGATCATTGCAAGAAGATTTTTCAGGAGTAGAAGACTCAACTCACCTTAGCTCCAGTTTTGGCTCTTCCCAATAGTACAGATGGGTTCGTAGTGTATTGTGATGCATCTAGAGTAGGTTTGGGTTGTGTCCTCATGCATTATGGTAAGGTCATAGCCTACACCTCCAGATAGCTTAAATCCCATGAGAAGAATTATGCTACTCATGATCTTGAGTAAGCAGCCGTAGTTTTTGCCTTATAGATTTGGAGGCATTATTTGTATGGTGTTCATGTAGATGTGCTCACAGATCATAAGAGCCTTTAGTATATCTTTTCTTAGAAATATCTTAACCTCTGTCAGAGAAGATGGTTAGAGATCTTGAAAGATTATGACGTGAGTATCCTTTATCATCCGGGCAAGGCCAGTGTAGTGGCCGACGCCTTCAGTAGACTATCTATAGGTAGTGTTGCTCATGTTGAGGACGGTAAGAAGAAGTTAGCTCAGGAAATCCATCAGCTTGCTAGACTAGGTATCCACCTATTCAATTCAGCAAAACGTAGTATATGGGTTTAGACCAGTTCAGAATCATCTCTAGTTTTCAAGGTGAAATAAAAATAGGATAAAGATCCCAATCTAATCAAGTTGAAAGAATCAGTCAAAGATCAAAAAGTAGAGGCTTTCTCCTAAAGGGGAGATAGTGTTTTGCATTGTCAGAGTCGTCTTTGTGTGCCAGGTATAGATGACTTGAGGTAGTGAATTCTCACAGAAGCACATGGTGCGTGCTACTCTATTTATCCAGGGGCAACTAAGATGTACTGCGACTTGTGGGAGATCTATTGGTGGAGTGGGATGAAGAGAGAAATTGTAGAGTTTATGGCTAAGCGCTCTATATGTCAGCAGGTTAAGATAGAGCATCAGAAGCCTAGTGGGTCCATACAGGAGTTCAGTATTTCTACTTGGAAGTGGGAAAAAGTGAACATGGACTTCATGACGGGTTTACCTCGTACTCGTCGCCAGTATGATTCAGTTTGGATCATTGTAGACAGGATGACCAAATTAGCTTATTTTCTTCCAGTCTATACCTCTCATTCAACCGAGGATTATGCCAAACACTATATCAAGGAGTAGGTCAGATTACACGGTGCCCTATTATCCATTATTTCAGATAGAGGTACCCAGTTCACCACTCACTTTTGGACAGCATTCCAAAAGGGTCTTAGTACCTAAGTTCATCTCAGTACAGCCCTTCATCCCCTGACAGATAGTTAACAGAAAGGACTATTCAGACTTTAGAAAATATGTTACGAGCGTGTGCAATTGATTTTAAGGATAGTTGGGATGATCACTTTCCTTTGATTGAGTTTGCATATAACAATAGTTATTATTCCAGTATTCGGATGGCTCTATTCGAAGCTCTCTATGGTAGGAGATGCAGATCTCTAATTGGTTGGTTCGAAGATAGTGAGGCCTCAGTTATAGGGCCTAACTTAGTATTCGATTCCTTAGAAAAAGTGTAGTTGATTGGAGAAAGACTCCGGGTTGCTCAGAACCGACAGAAGTCTTATGCAGATGTGCGCAAAAAAGATCTCAAGTTCAAGATTGGTGACTATGTTTACCTAAATATCTCTCCCATGAAGGGACTGAAGAGATTTGTCAAGAAGGGAAAGCTCAGTCCCCAATATGTCGGTCCCTTCAAAATTCTCAGTTGTTTTGACAAAGTAGCTTATGAGCTTGAATTTCCTTTAGATCTAGCCTCAGTTCATCCAGTGTTCCATGTCTCTTTGCTTATGATGTGCATAGGTGACCCATCAATTGTAGTCCCTATTAAGGGCATTAATGTCCACAACAGCCTCTCTTGTGAACCAAACTCATAGACTGAGGAATAAAAAAGTCCATCTAGTCAAAGTTCTTTTGCGAAATTAGTCCGTTGAGGGAGCTACTTGGGAAGCAAAAGTAGATATGTGGCCCAAGTATCCTCACCTCTTTTTCGCTAACTCAGACTCAGCCCAAGGTAATAGTTTTCCTTAAGCTTGCTCAGTTATCATGTTCAGTTTCATTACCAACTCGGTATTTAGTTTCATGCTAAGAATTCTATTATAAACTTGGTATCAAATACCATTACATATTCAGTCATATGTTCATGCATCATGTCAGTCATGTATTCATGCATCAGATATGCATCCTCATTATGAAAAATTCATCTTATTAGAAATCTCATTCATGCATTCATGAATCAGTTACGCATACATCAAATTTTCATGTTCAGTATGATATATTCAGTTTATCAGTCATATCAGTCATGAAATCATGCTTCAATTATTCATGTCCTATATATATTTTAGTTTGTATTTCCCTATATCAGTCAGTCTCATTCGAGGACGAATGTTCTCAAGGGGGAGATATTGTAAGAGCCCGCAAAATTTCTAAGCTTAAATCAGTCCTTTAAGCTTGTCAAGGGGGTCCCATACTTAGAAAATTCTAGCTAGTTCCCAGACTTAGTTTATTTTTGGCCTTCGAAAGTTGGCAATCTCATTTTGCCACCTTAATGTCCTTTAATGGTCCGCATTTTTGTTAATTCATGATCAGAGAGGTCAATAGGTGTTTTTGGACAAGTTTTAGATTTTTTGGACCTTGTTAAACCACGTTTGGTGTCCCAAAATAGTGGACCAACGCAATCTTGGTGCGCTGCATCACCTATCGCGTTGAGCGCCGCGTCACCTATCGCGTTGGTTAACATTACTGTAGGGACTGCCAATAAAACACTGAGGCTTGGCACGATCATGGTGCAACGCATCGAGTATCGCATCGCCAATCGCCTTGATGCCCAATTTTCAGTAATTAAATATCCATATTTTTAAGGGCAAAAAGGTCAATTTTCCACCCCTATATAAGCCTGTAACACGAGATTCAACCCTTATTTCACAAAAATATTGTTGTTACTCTCAAGAACAAGTAGAGGGTTTTCATAGGAGCTTCAAATTCAAGAGATTCTATCATTAGTTTTCAAGAATTTTCCATCCAAGGTATGTCAAGTGTTCATTCATGGATTCCTTTCATCTATGAAGCCCAAGAATCCAATTTAAATTATGAATTGTGATATTTATGTTATGGATTGATTATGTTCATGTAGTTATTGTTGTAGGATTGCCAGGTTGGAATCTTTATGTGTTGTTCATGAAACTACGCTAGTATGTGGGTTAAAATTAATGAAATTGAGTTGAATTAGGGAATCATGTGGTATTAATTTGATATGATGCCTAAGCTCAAAGTTATGCATATTAGGTGTTTGATAAAATGCCTAAGAGAATAATACTTGTGCATTATGATTCAATATAACCTAAATGATGAATTCACGTTACCATTTTGTTAAAAATAACTTCCATGCTATTGTTATTCCTTGTAATAGATTGATGTAATGCTCATGAGATTAGGCTTAAGGAATTATGACATATTGATATGCATTCTTATTCAGGTGTAAGCCTATGGTATGCAAATACTTCATGAAAATCCCCAATGATAGTACTATGAAATATTGACCATAGTTATGTGTTCAAGAAGTATCATGTCTTGTCAATTTCATGCTATCGAGTCTTGGGGGTACTTATACCCGACAACTTAGCTGTATGCCTAGGGCCAGTGTCAGTTTTATGAAAAATCTCAGTCACGCCATGATTAGTAGTATTCTCAGTTAGTTTAAGAACACAGTAGAATTCAGTCAGTTACATGACTCAGGAAAATTTAGTAATCTCAGTAATCTTAGTCAGTTATCAGATCTTAATAGTATTTCGTCAGTTAACGAAACTCAATGAACTCAGTCTAGTTCAGTTTAGTTAATCATGTTCAGTGTTTATTCAGATGGGAGTAGGATTCAGCACCGAGTGAGCCCAATGATGGGAACTCACCTGTTAGTAGAGGGTGTGATTCTTAGAAGTAATCCTTGTGCTCCAGAACTACGTAGCCAGCGTAGGTTGAGATATCAAACCTGCTAGCTGAGGGTAGATGAGGTGGCTTAACCTAATATATGAGGGTCCTACCATTTTTCTTAGTGTACCTGTTAGACGAGGGATTTCTCACAGCTTATCCTTACCAGTGGTGCGGTATTGACACCTTTCCAACTGGGGTTACAGGTTGGACCCCAAATCTATTTAGAAAAGTGGGCATGTCAGTTAGATGAATTCTCCCACAGTTTCAGTTACAGAATTAGGACTGTCAGATACATCCACCTAGTCTCAGTAATAGAACTCAGATAGTTTTACAAAACCTAGCACTATCAGATACAGTCACTCAGCTCAGTATAGAACTCAGCCAGTTCCATCAGAACCTAGACTGTCAAAAACAATCGCCAAGTATAAGTTACATCAGTTATATCATAAATCAGTAACTCATATTATCAGTATTCAGACTCAGTAGTCAGTATTACTCACGAATCTAGTCACAGTTACACACTCATGTATGTATTCTCATGATCATGTTATACAGTTAGTTAGCACTGTTCATACATATGAACCCTTTGCATTCAGCCTACCTCACTTGCATACTAGTACATTCAATCGTACTGATGCATTTGTGCCATGGTGTTTTTATACCATAGGTTTAGAAACACGAGCTCCAGAGCATCAGTATCATTCCAGTTTCAACAGTCAGAGTCAGTAGTGAGTCCTCATTATTCAAAGATGTTGTGATTTGATTATTTCATATCTTTAGTACTTAGTTATTTTAGTAGTTGGAGTTAGTTAGGGACATGTCCTATCAACTCCTTATTCAGAAAGTCTAGAGGCTTTCCGACTATAGCATGTTCACAGTTATTTCAGTTGTTTTGGTAATAATGTACCGCATTTCCATATGTTATGTTTTATCATATATTTGAACCTTATGGCCTTTCAACCTTTAATCCACACTTTTACATCATATTATACAGTGCTCAGTTACATATATCAGTCATGGGTTTTCTTGTGGTTCTTCGGAGTCATGAGCACTATGTAGCGTTTCGAGTACCAGATTCGAGGTGTTACAAGGGATTCCCCTGTACCCTTTGCCTTCTATGATTCATATATACGTGTATAGGCTTGGGGGATTCCCTTGTATCCCACAAGCCCACAGTCATCAACACCAACCCTCATGTTGGTAAACATTAGTTTCCATTGTCTGTCCTTTAGACTCACATCTTCATGGCTAGCTATTACAACCCCCATTATTGCCTAATTAAAATATTTAACACATAACCAAACCAGAATCCCAGGAGTCAATTATTAAGACATTATTAAGTGGTATCGTCATACCGACTATAGATTGCAAGCAATGTCATTAGCCAACACTTAGAGGATTCCAAAGTACCCCACAGACTCCATTATTAAAATCACCTGGGTGATTTCGTTGTACCCCACAAGGTTTTTAAAATCATCCTTAACCATTTATACCATGCATTAGTTTCAAGAAACAAGCCAAACCAAGTGATAATGCATAAACCAAATCAATTATGCAAGTGGGTTGAATTTATTACCAACTTACATACAAAACAATTAATTTGGGGGTTCCATTGTACCCTTATTTCTGTCCACCATTCCCATGCACCCCAATGTATTTACCAACCATCAATTTAAGAACAATTATTTTATAAATATCAAAGAAGAAGCATTTAAACAATTTATATTAAAAACCCTCAACCCATAGTGCAAAACTTAACATCAATATCTCATGAACAATACTTTAAATCATGTGCTTTTACAAAATTTACAATGAGGGAAGAGTAACATGCCTTAAACACCAAGTAGTATGGAGGGAAATTGCCGTTGGAAGCCCTAATTGATTAATCTCTTAGAAACCCTAAATGTTCTTGATCTTAAGGATTTGAGAGTGTTTGAGAGTCTATTTGATATGTTTATGAGGGCTAAGGATAACCTAAAAAGGTTATAAGATGTGGGTTTCAAGTTGGGAAAAAGGGGAAATGTCCAGAATGCCCTTGACTTAAAAGCTGAAAAAATGTCGCCTTTGACTACGAGTCAACTATTGTCTCATAACTCCTCCTTATGACTCGTAACCACGAATCGTCGCCAAGATAGTGACCAAGATCCCCATACACTGTCAACCTTATAACTCAACCAGCTTACTCTTAACAAGACTATACAACTCGTAATATCAAGTCGTAGTCAACATAGAACTCAATTCAATTGAACACTAGACATCCTACGATTTCATCTCATGACTCATAACTTATCCTTACGACTCTTAGTGAGCCACTCATACTAAGTACAGTGAATTTACAAGCTCGAGAATTCCAAGGGAAATAATTTGGGGTGTTACATTCTCCCACCTTAGGATCATGCATCCCCGAATGATGAGACAAGGAATCCATTAGCACTATTTAACGCAAAACACAACCACACTTACCTTTAACAAAGATAGAAAACAAAGATAAAAAGAAAATCATAATTTCCTTTAACAAAGTCAGAAAACAAAGATATCAAGGAATACACATACCTTTAGCACAACAAAAAAGGGGAATAGATATTTGGACTTCACATCCTCTTCAGCTTCCTAAGTAGCTTCTTCAACCTTTTGATTCCTTCATAGAACCTTCACCGAAGCCATATATTTGGTTCGCAACCAATGGACTTGCCGATCTGAAATCTCAATCGGGACTTTCTAAAAAAAGGAATTAAAAATGGCAAAACTATCTAATGGGACAACCAAGGAAGGATCAACCACGCGCTTCTTCAACATCAAAACATGAAAGACCCGATGAACAGAACCCAAACTAGAAGGAAACTCTAACTCATAAACAATGTTGCCCACTCTCCTCAAGATCAAGTACAGATTGATACACCAAGAACTGAGCTTCCTCTTCTTTCCAAATCTCATCATTCCCTTCACGAGAGACACCTTTAGGAATACCCAATCACCAACATCAAACTCTAACTCTCTTCGCCTAATATCCCATAGGAATTTTTGTAACTTTGGGAGGTCTTAAGACTTTCCCTTATTACCTTCACCTTCTCTATATCTTGATAAACCAAATTAGGACCAAACAACCCAGTCTCACCAACTTCAAACCACCTAATAGGAGAACGATATCTCCTACCATATAAAGCCTCAAATTGAGTCATCCAAATGCTAAAATGATAGCTATTGTTATACGCAAACTCTATAAGAGGAAAATACTCAACCTAATTACCACTAAAATCAATGACACGCGACCTTAGCATATCCTTCAAAGTCTAAATGGGCCTCTCCGCTTGCCTATCCATCTGAGGGTGGAAAGTGGTGCTGAGGTTCACCTTAGTTACCAAACCTCTCTGAAAAAAATGCCAAAAGTGAGACAAAAACTCATACCTCGATAAGATGTAAAAGAAATTGGAGTACCATGAAACCTGACGATCTTCTGAATGAACAACTTTGTATTATTCTCTATGGAAAAATTAGTTCTCACAGTCAAGAAATGAGTAGACATGGCTTGCCTATCCACGATGACCCAAATAAAATTAAACTGACTATGAGACTGTGGAAGATCGGTAATGAAATTCATATTAATGACTTCCCATTTCCAATCAGGCAACTCAATCTCTTGAGACAAACCACCAGGCCTCAAATGCTCAACTTTCACTTGCTGACAAACCAAACACTTAGTGAAAAAATTTGCCATAACTCTCTTTATGTTATTCTACCAATAAATCTCTTTCAAATCATGGTACATCTTTGTCAAACCAGGGTGAATAGTATACCTCAACTTATGAGCCTCTATCAAAATACTTTCCTGCAACCCATTGACATTGGGAATGTATAATCTAACTTTGTACCTTAGGATACCATGACCACCAATCCCAAAGTCCATCACCTTCTGTTGACCCACATCATTCTTAATCTACATTAATATGGGATCCAAAACTTATTTCTCCTTTACCTCTGCACCAAAAGATAATTTCACCACCTCTTGAAATATCATACCTCTACCCTCAGAGTCCAAAATATGAACTCCAAGATTAGCTAAATAGTTAGTATCCTTCACCAAATCTCCCTTCTCCTCATTAATATGAGATAAGCTCCCTATAGATAACCTACTAAGAGCATCAACAACAATATTAGCTTTGCCTATATGATAGTGAAGACTCGTATCATAGTCCTTGAGCAACTCAAGTTATCTTCATTTCTTGAGATTCAAATCCATCTGGGTGACCACGTATTACATGGTCTTTTAATTAGAATATATATCAAAATGTACTCCATACAAGTAATGGAGCCAAATCTTTAAAGCAAAAACCACAGCCAACAACTCCAAATCATGATTCGGATAATTCTTCTCATGCACCTGAAGTTGTTTAGAAGCATACACCACCACCCTGCCATGCTGTATTAAAACACAACCAAGTCCCACACGGGATATATCATAATATACAACGAAACCATCAGTGCCCTCAGGTAGGGTCAAAATCGAAGCCAAATTCAACCTATCCTTAACCATCTCAAAACTATCATCACAGCCATCGGACCAAAGGAAATTCACTTTATTTTGAGTCAACTTAGTTAATGGGGCAGCAATCGAAGCGAAACTCACCACAAACCTCCTATAATATCCAGCTTAACCTAAGAAGCTCTAAATTGGAGTCGTGGGTCTAGGTCATTTCTTAACCACCTCAACTTTCTATGATATACACCATGATCCCTTCATGAGAAACAACATGAACCAGAAAAGTAATAATATTCAACAAAAATTCACACTTCAAGAACTTAACATACAACTGTTGATCCTTAAGGGTTTATAATACTATACAAAGGAGATTGGCATAATCCTCCTCACTCTTTGAATTTACCAAATTTACCATCAATGAACACAATGATGAACAACTCAAGAAACTGACAAAATACTAGTTCATAAGATCCATAAATACCGCTGGGCATTTGTCAAACCAAAGGACATTACCGAAAACTCAAAAGGACCATACCGGGTTTGGAAAGCAATCTTAAGGATATCTACCTCCAAAATCTTCAGCTGATGATAACACGATTGAATATCAATCTTAGAGAAGTACTGAGCACCCTAAAGTTGGTCAAAGAGATCATCAATTATAGGGAGAGGGTACTTATTATTCACTGTCACCTTATTTAATTGGCAGTAGTCTATACACATATGAAGGGACCCATCCTTCTTATGCACGAAAAAAATAGGAGCATACCACTGGGAATCACTAGGGCGAGTAAAACCATTGTCAAGAAGATCTTTCAACTGCTCCTTAAGTTCTCTCAACTTAGTTAGAGCCATTCTATAAGGAGGAACAGAGATAGGATGTGTATCTAGAAGAAGGTCAATCCCAAAATCAATTTTTCTATCTGGAAAAATACCAAGAAGATCATCAGAAAATACTTCAGGAAACTCACTAACCACGGGGATGGACGATAAAGAAGGACCATCAGATCTAGAATCCTTAACCCAAAATAGATGATATAGACTCCCCTTGAAACTCAATTTTCAGGCTCTTAGATAAGAAATGAACCCTCCCTTAGGAACCAGGGAACTCTCTTCCCATTCTATAATTGGCTCATTAGAAAATTTGAAAATGACCTTACGAGTCTGACAATCTAGAGAGGCATAACATGAATGTCACTAATCTATCCCCAAGATAACATCAAAATCAAATACATCTAATTCTATCGAATCCACCAATGTATCCCTACCATAGATAGATACCATATAACCCCTATAAACTCTTCTAGAAATTGCAGAATCACCTACTAAAGTAGACATAGAAAAACAATCTAAAATACACTCAGGACCAAAACCAAAATGATAGCCATATAAATGGCTACATAAGAAAAAGTAAACCCTAGATCAAGTAAGTAATACACATCAAGAGAAAAGTTATAGCGTACCGATGATAACATCGGGAGAATCCTCAGATTCCTGATGGTTGGCAAGAGCATACAGATAATTTCTGCCAAAACCGATACTAAAAGCAGCACCCTTTGGTACAGGAGTTGAAGAAGTAGTAACAGGGGCCTTATTAGCTCCAGAAACAACCATTGAAGGACAATCCCATTACAGGTGACAAAGTTGACCACACTTAAAGTAATTATTTCTTCGCTCGACATATATCCCACAATGGCTCTACCTACAAAAATAATAAAGGGATAAGATGGGGCCGACTAAGCTCCACTATCTTGAGACTGGGCACTGTTCCCTAAATCTACTATCAATTTTAAAGCAACGATTATTGAACAGCTTAGGATATAAAGCACTAACCATAGAATAAGAACTGAAATTTCACTACTTCTTATTAGACTACCTCCTACCATCCCTACCACTATTCTGATCACCTCCTCCCTATTTAGAATACCTGGATCTCTTACTCTGCCTTTCCCTTATCTTAACTTGCTTTTTGTTTTCCTCATAAACCTACTGCATATACACCACAAGCCTAGAGATATCCATATCCTTGTTCAACAAGACAGCCTTGCACTCCAAAACTAAGTCATGGGAAAAGCTCAAAGCAAATTTTCTCATTCTCTCCCTTATAGATGACACCAACTCTGGAGCATAACGAGATAACTAATGAAATTTCAAGGCATACTCCTTCACAGACATTTTTCCTTATTTTAAATTCATGAACTCTTCAGCTTTTGCCTCCTTCAACTCTTGAAGGAAAAAATGATCTAGAAAAGTCATATTATATGACTGGCTTAGTATCATCTCCCTTCACATGTTCCTACTTCTCATACCACTGATATGTCATATCCTTTCAGCTAGTATGCAGCAAACTCAATACCCTTAAATTTAAAAGTATGCATAAGCTTGAAGATCTTTTCTATCTCATTAGTAAAATTTTAAGGATCTTCCTCATCCTTTGAACTAATAAAAGTTAGAGAGATTAACCTTATCTGGCCAAATCCAGTGACCTCTGAAAATGGGCAACAAAAGCAACATACTTAGACTGAGAGGCCACCAACTAGATAAAAAAATAGATTGAATGGCAAAACTCAACATTAGACATATCGGCCTGAGGTATTTGAGGAGGGCTAGAGGAAATCAATGGAACTCTATGAGGGAATTTTGGACCTGGACCTTTGGACTGGGTCTGAACACTATAAGTAGGATGATCTACATCCACATTTTCCCCAAACGGGACTGAAGAGTTTCCATGAGCATCAGATCTTCTGGGAGGCATAATATAAGATATGAATAAATAGAAATTAGAGAAGATTCAAGGCCTTAGACTCTATAGCCCAAAATAGAACAATAAAAAGGGGAAATATTCCTAAATGTCTTGTACCCCCCCCCCCCTATAAGTGTGGCATGCTACACACTCATAAAGGAGACTCTACTTAACACGGCTTTGTGGACACCCAATTGACTATGAACCTAGGCTCTGATACCAACTTTGTCACGACCAAAACTAGGGTCTATTTGTGAAAGGCATCTCAAGTCCACTATGGATAGGAGACCAGCCCCCTTTACCTAGTCATACAGAACACAACACACTAACAATGGCTAAATTTAAAACATATAACAAGATAGAATAATCAGAACTCAAGAAGTATAAGATACAATCATAACCAATATCCAGTACACAGTAATCCCCAAAGTTTCTATGATAATTGAATCCAACCAATATTAGGACATACCCCAGAAGATAGCCAAAATAAGTCCAAAAAAGTCTATGATAAAAGGTAAACCAGGAAGTAACGACCTTTTGGAAGAAGAAGTCTCACCATTTTAAGATGGTTGTTAATAATCCAAAAATCCTATCACTGTATAAAAAAGTAGAAATATCTCTGATTCTTGCATCGCATAGGGATACAACATCCAAATATGGTTAGCGAGTTGAGTGTTAGCATGTAACTCAGGGATAAGGATAAAGTAATGAAAATTCAAAATCCAGTTTAACTCTATGTACATGTTCACATACATATGTGCACACATAAACATATATAAAATACTGGGATAGAGAATAAGGCTAACCATGAACTTTAAAAATATTAGCAAAAGGCACCCATAGGCTATATGGCCTCAGCTCTCCCAGCTGAAAGGACCCTAGTGTGTGTAGCCGCATAAACTAAAGAATAATCATATATACATATACACCATGGGGGACTCAAACCTCTCAGTCATAAATCAAGAATGACTTAAGCATCCAGTCATTTAACATGGGGCACTCAAACCACCTAATTATTTAATAAGGGGGACTCAAACTACCCGGTCATTTAGACCACCCAAACCGATCAATGTGGTTTTCAATAATGGTCCCTCAGGACCTCTACTTTCATGGCCTAGCTACACAACCCTCTTTAAACCCATTTAAAACATTTTAACACATTTTCATTAATTGAACCATAATATTCCTTAAGGTATACACTGTTGGTATCATCATATCAACTACACTTGCAAAGTAACATCATCATGCCAATACAATTCCATTCACTTAGGAAAAATAACTCCCTTTGTTCATTAATACAAAGTGGGGGAAACATCGACCCCTTTTGTTTATTAAATCAAACCATCATGTTTCAATAACCTCTTTATATTATGCAATTGTTCCAAAAGTAGTTCAATGCAATTATACGCATACTCAACACCAATTTCACAAGATTAGATTGGAGTTATTACCAAGTCAATTGTCAATATTGATAAAATTAGGGGAAATCATAATCCCCTAGTTTATTCACCATGCCCATGCACCACACAAGTTCAAAACTATAAATAAAGCATGAATAATCATATGTAAACCATGGGAACCATTATTCAAAAAACAAACAATCAAAACCCTCAACCCATGTTCCATAACCAACTTCAAAACCACATGAATAAAACCTTAAAACTCATGCTTTAACAAAATAATATTTGGGGAAGAGTAACATACCTGAAAATAGAGAGAATTATGGAGAAAAATCAACCCTTGAGCCCTTAGATGCCAATTGCTTGAAAACCCTAGTGTTTTTGCTTGAGAGAATTTTGAGATAGTTTAAGAAGTTATTTTAATTTTTTTGGAGTGATAATAATACCCTAAAAGGGTTTTAAGTCATGGTTTATTATTGGGAAAAAGAGAAAATATCCAAAGTGCCCTTAATAAAAATACTGACAAACTATTGCCCAGTCGTTAGGGGGGACCTTACGACTTATAAAGTCATCCTATGACTCATAACAATTAGTCGTAGGTTGGATAACATCCATAGGCACCAATACTAGTTTGGCTACGATTCGTGCCCTACGACTCATATTTAGACCTTATGACTCGTGAGGTCAAATCATAGACAAGACAAAAAATTTGGCCACCTTTTCTAGTTTGGCTACGAAAGCCAATATACGACTCGTAATAAGACTTGGCGATTCACTGGGTACCAGTCGTGACCAAAATGGGGACTTAGCCAAAAACACTGGTCGACCTACGATTAGGGTTCTATGACTTGTAATAATTCCTTATGACTCACAGAGAGAGTCATAGTATGGGAGTGAGTTTAAAATCTCAAGAATTCTAGGAGCAAAAATTTGGGATGTTACATGCTCCGCGCTTATATGTTGAATTTCGGGGGTCAATGGGACCAGTTTTTACCTTTGGAAGAGTTTGCATTTAATAATAGCTTTTATTCAAGTATTTAGATGGCACCACGTGAGGCATTATATGGTATGCAATGTCGATCTTCTATTGGTTGGTTTGAGACTTCGGAGACTACGCTTCATGGAATGCATTTTTTTTGCGAGTTGTTGGACTAAGTTTGGGTGATTCAGGACAAGCTATGAGTTGCTTAGTGTAGACAAAGGAGTTACGCTAACCGCAGACATCTTCCATTGAGGTTTAAAGTTAATGATAGGGTCTTTCTTTAAGTATCACCCATGAAAGGCATGATGAGGTTTGGGAAGAGGGGCAAGCTTAAACCCATATATATTGGACCCCTTGAGATCTTGTAGACAGTTAGGGAGGTAGCATATGTGTTTCCATTACCACCTTCTTTCTCAGCCATCCACCTAGTTTTTCATGTATCTATGTTATAGCAGTACATTCCAAATGAGTCACACATGTTTTAGTGGGACTTAGTTTAGTTGGATGAGAGGTTGGCATTTGTAGAGGAGTCAGTGTCTATTTTTTCCAAAGATGTCAGACGGTTGCATTCCAGGGGCATTCTAGTAGTTAAAGTTTAGTGGCATCACCATCCAAATGAGAAGGCTACTTGAGAGACTGAGTGTGGTATGTGTACCCAGTATCCCTACACGCTTGAGTGTTTAGGCACTTTCTTATCCTTTACTTTTGTGAAAGAAAGTAGTAGTGGATGTTGTATTGACCCTCACGGTTATTTTTCTTGTTTTTGTATATTTTCAGGGTCTAGAGCTTTTCTATAACTTTTCCAAATTATTTATGACTTGCTCGGACTGATAGTGCGATTTTTCGACAGTTTGTTTGAGAATTTGTTATACCAAATATATCATGGAATATTTAATCTAAATTAGCATTTGGTAGAAATATAATTTGTTATTATTCTAAAATATTTTTGATATGTACAAAATTCTTTAGTTATGGTATATCTATGTTACTTTATAAATAGGTTTACAGCTTATTAATATTTTAAGAGGAGATAGTGAATTAAGATATGTTATAATATTATTATTATAAAATAGAGATTTTATTAGACATAATTTTCGATTGATTATGGTATATTCAAAATTGATATTTATTTTACCACAGACCTATGCAATACCCGAATATATATAATGAGATTAAATTTAATAGTTGACATATAGATATTTGTATTATATATATGGCATGTGTGTCACTTAAGAGGAAGAGGTGGACAAGTGTCCATTCCAGTGGCCAAGTGTCAAAGTAATAGGCCAAAATCCATTTCAAGTGGTGATTAATCGCATGGTAAGATTATGTAGTAATAAATTAATGATCTTATCTACCTAATTATTGGCCAAAATCATCTAATAGTTATCACATATAGATTGGTCTATTTCATGACAGCAACTATATATATGTGTGTGCGTGTATATGTGTGTGTGTGTGTGCGTGTGTGTTTGTACGTTTATTTTAGGGAGGGTGTTGTGAGAGTATCCATTTAACAATATAGTTGGTCACCGAGGGAAAAAATATAAAATATATACATCACATTATTCAAGCTCTGGTTTTAGTGTGGAGCACTATTTGGAGGCTTCTCAGAGAGGTTTTTAGCTTTGGTGTTAAGGTAGTCTAGGCATATCCTACCTTTAGATTGAGCTTATTTATGGTAATTATATAATTATATACCATTATGCTAGTTTTAGATAGGTACATGTAGTTTCCTTATCATTTGATATATATATCATGCATTATTTATCCGGTTAGAACCCCGTTCTAGTAATTCTTGATCTCTTATCTTTTATTATGATATAGCATATATAATTTTAGGATGTGAAATTAAGTTGCAAAACCTTGAATTCGACCTTTTTAAATTAAGATATGTGAATGGTTATTTAAATGTATTTTAATTATGACTTAGGATCAATATATACTTTATTTCTGTCATTTATTATGAATTTTGGTACCACTTTGGATTTTGATATGTTATGTTTAGGGCTATAATTTTATAGTGGGTATGATTACTATGAGTTTCGGTTCGAGTCCAGAATCTGGTTATGATAATTTGGGAGTTCTGGTAGTGGTTACTGTTGTTGTGAGAGTTGTGGTTCCTCTGAGTTTCGGTTCAAGTCCGGCATCTGATTATAAGTTTTGTTGTATATCATTTATGTGACCTCTCATTATTACCCACTATTTTTGGTTCGAATCCGACATATGACCACTTGTTATTATCCATTACTATCGGTTCAAGCCTAATGTTTGGCCTCACGTTACTACCTGTTGGTGTCAATTCAATTCTGGTGCGCATCTAGATGACTACTATGATTTTTTGGGATTAGTTCAGTTATGGATTATTTATGTTTGTATTCTATTACTTTTGTCTGTCCCACCAACTAATAGGGGGTGGTTGGGTTAATTGTCTTCTTCAGTGTTCCTGGTGGATTTATGGAGGTCCCGTTAGGTTATGTATGGTTTGCATATTATTACTACATATTTATCTGTTTTTATCACTTTTACTTACTTCTTTTTTGCAATTGCATAGCTCGATAATTATTTACTTTTATATTCCTATTTACTATTGATTTAGATTATACCCTCACATTTAGTTATACTTTTCCTGTATTGAGCTAAGTCGGTCGATGATGCCTACTAAGTATCAGTTGCTTTGGTACTCATACTACAGTTTTGCATCTTTAACCTGATGCAGATTCGAGTACTACCAGTCGGCGTTGACGTGATTCCTATCTTCCATTATTGATCCAAAGTAGGGTTAGCTTGTTGTCGTTTGAGGCTAATCCTCCTCTATCTGTTCTAGTTTAGTTTTTTGTACTCAAGACTATTTGTATATATTGTATATATTTTGGATTCTATCTAGTACTTTGGGTATTTTTTAGTAGTGGCTCTAGTACCGACCTTATTAGGTCTTAGAAGGGATTCGATTGTATATTTTGGTCTTTTTTCTTTTCTCATTTTGATATACTTTATATGTTTCTTTTCTATTTTTCACATATTATTACTACTACTATTTTCATTATATGTGGTCTTTTCTGGGTTCTGCCTGTAAGCCCGTAACTTATTATTTCAGACTATGTCTTGGGTTGCCTACTGGTGGGATAAGGTAGGCGCCATCATGACTTGAGAAATCGAGTTGTGACATGGCTAAACAACTTAGTGATGGGACCCATTTCCTTTATAGTATCCAACTTTGTTACAACTCAGTCCTTTCTCCTATCTCAATAAAACGAGTCTGATATACTTTAAATAAAATTAAATGATAAAAAAAGAAAGAAACGCGCAAATGGCAAAATGATAATACTTCCTCCTCCTTGCTAGAAATACATGACACGCCTTCTAGGAGCCTGTTGGACAATTTCTGAAAATGTTTTGAAAAATAATTCTCAACATAAATTTGGATAGTTGTAGTTTCCTCATCACTAGTCATGTAAATTTTAAGTGAATCCTCAGATGATCAAAATGAATTTTTTTTATTATGTTTATTTAAACTAGATAAGTACTGCTCGTGTGGGGCACGGATCCGATATTTGGAAAATTTATATAATATAAGATGACCATTTTTTATTTACAGTCTTATTCACTTGAGAGGAATTAAATCCTAAATAGCAATGATAACTTAAAAATAATCATAAATTCCTTAGAGAGAATACCTATAAATTTACTAACATGTTAGTGATACACAATGTCATCTTTATATAGCGATTTTAATATAGAACACAAGAAACACTTTTGCAAACATGTACATTCAACTGTAGTAAATCTTGTTCCCTTCTGGACAATATTTTGAAGAAGAAAACATCTTCAAATCAATATATAATAGTTTATTGATAAGATTTCTCTTAGGGAAGGAAGATATGAGGAAATTTGTTACATTTAATCCAAGCCTACTATCATAAAGTTATTTTTGATGAAAATAGTTAAATTCTCTATTTTTATTGTTTCTATTTCTCCATTTTTGTTAGTGCTAAAAGTCTAGGCAAAAATCAATATCATTCATTACAGATGACTTAATGATATTAATTATTTTAATAAAGAAAATATCAATGCTCATAAGTCGCTCCTGCCAAATTCAACAACACTTACACAGGGATTGACCTGTAGATCAATACCAATCAATTAATGTTAGAATCATAAGCAGGCATAGAGGAAGGAAAGTAGAGTAAAAAAATTTAAAGTAAGATATTATTATCAAGAATATACTACTATTGATCCTTAACAATTTAACTAAAGATAAACCTCAATAACAAATATGTTGTATTTTCATAGTTAGACACTTTCTTAAGAACCACCAATTGACTCAAGTTCAGAATCACCTCCTCTTTTTCTTTTTTTCACTTATCTAAAAGGTAAATGACAAACAACAAGAGTGATTTTTGCATAGCAAACTATGTTTCTTTAACGTTAAGAGTCTTACACAGTGACTATTACCATTGATCAAATGTTCAAAGAGTTTTTTTTTTTCAAAAAATATTCCTAAATTATGTTTGAAATTCAAATTTCATACTTTACTATCCTTGTTCACAATAAATATCTCGAAGATGAAAAAAAAAACCATCAAACAACTAATTTAATATTAAAAATCAATGGTTGTTAAACCATATGTGTACTACATATGAAGCCTCTAAATCTCACTACAACTGAAAACATCTGTTATCATCAATTGATCAAATTTTCTCACTTTTGTCAATCCTGAAGCAATTGTAAGAGTTAGATGTCTTATGATTTTCTTTTGTTCTATCAAATCTTTTATCTTTCTCAACTAACAGGAATTGGTTGTTATCTGAATGGAAAAATAATAGAATCATTAACATATAATAGTAGAGCCAAGTGATAGACTCGATTCATTATCCAGCGAGGAATTCCAAAAGTGAAATCACCAATGAAAGCAAACAATAAGGAATAGATATTTCAAGTGGGAACGATATTAACCAACTCGGTCGAAGTTTATTTTACTTCAAATGGGGTGATAGTTTTGGTTGCTAAATGAAATAATACCCAAGGTATAAAACTTACTCAAAAGTGATAGCTTAGATGTGTTTTTGATCATTTATAAACAGAAAAAGTTGAAACCTGCTGAAATTGGGGAAGACCTAATAGCTTGTTGGAGCACAATCCCAGATTTGGGCATGGGAGAAACTTGAATTGAGGGAGATGGCGGCATATTTGTACTTGTGTTATAACCGCTCTAACTTTTTGCATTCCCTTTAAAGATTCTGAACTTGGACTTTCTCTTACTCTTAATTCTGAACCCTAAATCATAAAAATCATAATGCTCCTAAACTCAACAAACTCCTTGACACCTTTTCAAATATCACAAATATAAAAATCAAAAACAGAGAGAAATATATACGTACTGATTGAAATCGTTCGTAGCAACCTAAGTATATCCAGGAGTTCTCAAAAATAGAAAGAAACATACACGCACTGATTTGGAAATTTGGGGGAAAGAGGAAAATTAGTTGTTATGGATAATGATTAGCTTTCAACATTCAAAAACTCTGTAATAGAGAAAGATCAAGAAGACAGTAGGGTATGCAAAATGTGGCATTGAATTTAGGAGAGACCTCCATTTCATATAAGTTAAAAAGTTTAAAATGCCCTCAAATTATGTTTTATTGTCAGTAAATAGCCGTATTGATACCATTCAATGCTTACCCACTCTTCTACTATAGTAGAAATACTAATTCCTCAATTCTTGAAATTGAATATGCTTACTTTAAAACTACTTATATAATAAAATCTTTAAATAGAAAATACTTTTAAAATAAATTTATTTTACCATGTCGGAATAAAGAACAATTGTATAAAACTGGGAGTCGAGAGATATCCGAAACGATAAAATGCATCTGAGAGTAGAAATATATATGGAATGCACACAAAATCAATTTTAGCTAGATCATTATTAAGGATCATAACTTATTTCTAAATAATAATACCCACTTTATTTCTGAAAACATGTCATTTTAAATAACTATTTATATATATATATATATAATTTTAAAAAGAAAAATAATAAATAAGGTCTAGTTAATAGTTTTATTAAAGGGCATGCAAATCAAATATGAAAGTATGGTCTTATATTCCCTTTTATGGTAGAGAGAAAGAAATATACTTCCACAGTTTAAAATTATCCGTTCTAAATTTTCTAATTTGGTTTCTCATTTTACTTATTTTTCTTCACGAATCAAGAGGAAAGAAATTTTTTTTTTTCATGTTTTATTCTTTGCATTAATTACTTTTTTTTTCAAATTAAAATATAAATATTATTTAATAGGAGTATTATAATAAATTAATTATATTATTAATTATTTTTTTTAATCAATATATTATCTCAATTTGAGATTATCTCAATTTGAGATGGGTAATTTGAGATTCAAGAGTATGAATAATTCAATTGCCACCTTCCATTGGCCATTTCGTCCCTACTCCAAACGCGTTTATATTCCAAAAAAACTCATAGGTGGTGCTAGTCTGTCATTCAATCATTAATGGTAAATTAGCATCCAACGCTCTATAGAGGGCATTCCCGTCATTATACATGCAGCTGTTGGGACTCGGTTATTTCTCTTTTCATAATCTGGATTACCAAACTAATAGAGTTTTTAATATGAAGCTCAGAAGGAACTCAAAACTACTAGTCACTGGCTTTGAATTTCACTTCTCCATCTCTCTCTCTCTAACTTAGTATTCCAAAACTCAAACCCTATTCTCTCTCTTCTTTGATCTGAGCTTGAGCTTCTTCTTCTTCAGCTGACTGCTCCTGCATTCAATTTACTTCTTCTGGTTTTTGTCAACTCAAGAATGGCCTGAGTTCGGTTCTTTTGGATCTCTCTGTTTCTTCATCTTTTAGGTAATTTATTTCGTCTTCCTCTACTTGCTTATGCTTTCGCTTAGCTCCCATGATTTTGTTCTATGTCCGTATTCGTGCTTCTTTTAAGCTTCTTCTTATACCGGATCTTGATACTGGGGTTTCTTTATTTTGGACTGAGTGCTTTCATTTAGCTCTTGAACTTTTATCTGTCTACTTTATGCTATCGGCTTCTGATACTTCATCCTGATTTTTTTTTTTTGGACATTGTTTTTTAGTCCTCTAGATTTAATTTGAAAAAAAGAGGTTCCGGCTTTCATGTGATTTTCTGATCTTTGTGTGGTTAAAATTAAACAAGATGGAAACTGATCTTTATTTTTGCATTTCTGTTTGTTTTTTATGCCAGTGATTTCTGCCTGCGGACGGCTATAGGCTTGTGCAGCAGTTGCATCAATGACAGACAACAGTAAATTCTGTTTTCTCTTAATTTCCACTTTTTTGTTGTTGGCTGTTGTGGTTAATGTGACTTTGGCTGCCAATTATGTGCCCGGTGATAACATTTTGGTAAACTGTGGAGGTCCTAACAATCTTCCAGATGCTGATGGCCGGAAATGGGGCACAGATATTGGCTCAAAATTTATGTTGAGTACTAAGTCAACAATCTCTGATGCTGCTGATCAAAAGCCCTCTGTCCCTCAAGTTCCTTTTATGTCTGCCCGTGTTTTCCAGTCTGAGTTCACCTACAGTTTCCCTGTAGCACCTGGTCGTAAGTTTGTCCGTTTGTATTTCTATCCCTCGTCTTACAACAAACTTAATGCTACTAATGCCATCTTCAGTGTCACCTCTGGATCATATACTTTACTTAGAAACTTCAGTGCAGCACAAACTGCTGAAGCTCTCACCTATGATTACTTGACCAAGGAGTTCTCTATCTATGTGCCATCTGAAACTTTGAACATGACTTTCACACCTTCTCCAAATATTTCAAATTCCTTTGCCTTTGTCAATGGGATTGAAATTATTTCACATCCTGATATCTATAACACAGCAGATGGATCTACCTTAATTGTGGGTCAGAAATCCCCTTTCATTATTGACAATTCTACTGCTTTGGAAAATGTTTACCGCCTTAATGTGGGAGGCAATGTAATCTCACCATCAGGTGATACTGGTATGTTTAGGTCATGGGGTGATGACTCCCAGCATATTTTTGGAGCAGCCAGTGGAGTTACAGATACTGCCGATGATGAAAATGTCACAGTAAGCTATCCTGAAGGAATGCCGTCCTACATTGCCCCACTTGATGTTTATAAGACAGCTAGGTCAATGGGTCCAACTGCTCAAGTTAACCTGCAATACAATTTGAGTTGGGTATTCTCTGTTGACCCGGGATTCTCTTATCTTGTTAGGCTCCATTTCTGTGAGATCACTAGAAATATCTCAAAAGTCAACCAGAGGGTGTTTGTCATCTTCATGAATAATCAGACTGCGGAACCTGCAGCAGATGTCATTGCTTGGGCTGGAAGCAATGGAGTTCCTTTCCACAAGGATTATGTGGTCTCTGTTCCTTCTGGGGCTTCACAGCAGGATCTTTGGCTTGCACTCCATCCAAACGTTGCTTCAAAATCAAATTGGTATGATGCAATTTTGAATGGAATAGAAATTTTTAAAGTAAGTGACACCAATGGAAACCTTGCTGGGCCTAATCCTGTTCCAGTTGCTGAACCAGATCATATTGACCCTCTGCCATCCAAAAAAGGTCAATCAAAAAATAACACATCAGCTATTGGCGGAGGCATTGGAGGTGGAATTGCTGCCGCAATTCTTATTGGTTTAATTGTATGCCTTGTCACGCGCCTTCGGAAACGTGGGAAGGTCCAAAGTCCAAGCGATGGACCATCAGGCTGGCTCCCACTTTCTTTGTATGGAAATTCACATACTTCTGGTTCCGCTAAGACCAACACTACTGGCAGTTATGCTTCGTCCCTCCCATCAAACCTTTGTCGTCACTTTTCATTTGCTGAGATCAAGGCAGCCACCAATAACTTCGATGAAGCACTGCTTCTTGGGGTGGGTGGCTTTGGCAAAGTATACCAGGGAGAAATTGATGGCGGCACAAAAGTTGCTATCAAACGTGGTAATCCTCTCTCTGAGCAAGGTGTTCATGAATTCCAAACTGAAATTGAAATGCTCTCAAAACTTCGCCATCGCCATCTTGTTTCTTTGATTGGTTATTGTGAAGAGAACTGTGAAATGATCCTTGTATATGACTACATGGCTCATGGTACCCTTCGTGAGCATCTTTATAAAACCCAGAAGCCTCCTTTACCTTGGAAGCAGAGGCTTGAGATTTGCATTGGTGCTGCTCGTGGGTTGCACTATCTTCATACTGGTGCGAAGCATACCATTATCCACCGTGATGTAAAGACCACTAATATCCTGTTAGATGAGAAGTGGGTGGCAAAGGTTTCGGATTTCGGGTTGTCTAAAACAGGCCCTACATTGGATCATACCCATGTCAGTACCGTGGTGAAGGGCAGTTTTGGATATCTGGATCCAGAATACTTCAGAAGGCAGCAACTCACAGACAAATCTGATGTCTACTCATTTGGTGTAGTGCTGTTTGAGATTTTGTGTGCTCGGCCAGCGCTGAACCCAACTCTTCCAAAGGAGCAGGTGAGCTTGGCAGAGTGGGCTTTCCATTGCTACAAGAAGGGAACTTTTGACCAGATAATCGACCCATATCTGAACGGGAAGCTTGCACCAGAATGCTTGAAGAAATTTACCGAGACAGCAGTGAAGTGCGTCTCTGATGTTGGTGCAGACAGGCCCTCGATGGGAGATGTGCTGTGGAACCTTGAATTTGCTCTGCAACTTCAGGAGAGTGTAGAGGAGTGTTGCAAGGGTTTTGGAAAAATGGACATTGAAGAAGGCTTTGATGTCACGTGCAAAGGAAAGAAGGATTTAAATGCATTCCCGGGTTATGATGAAAGCATGACTGACTCAAGAAGCAGTGGGATATCTATGAGCATTGGCGGCCATAGCCTTGCCAGTGAAAACTCAGACGGGCTAACACCTAGTGCTGTTTTCTCTCAAATCATGAATCCAAAAGGACGTTAAAATCTCAGAGCTTCAAAGAAAATACACATTGCCACCAGCTTATTAAGGCTATGTGCTATCGGCCTCTTTAACAGCAGCAGTCGCTTTGTCCTTTCCTTTTCTTTTTTTTCCCTTCCTTGTACTGCCTTATTCTTTTTACTCACTTTTTATTTTGTGATTGATATGTTTTATTTAAACTCCTTTGTAAGTTGTATCTACCAATACTAAAAGTGTGAAATAATTTCTCGTTGTACTATTAACTGATGAAGAGGTTGCTCACTATGACAGTCTGATCTCATGTGTCATGTAGAAGTGATGCTAAGCTAATAGCTAGTGATTGTTTTATATATTGTGTTTCTGCCTGGGAAGAAAATGAAGAGATCTTTCGTCCCAAAAAGAGATCACAAAAAGCAAAAACGAACAGGTTCAAAGGCTATTTCTATATAAAGTCCAAGTTGGCGAGGTATAGTAGTGTTCTATGACGTTTTGCTGGAAAAAATTCCTACTAATTGGCGCTATATCCCACTAGAAAGTGTTTGTTGCCAATATTACTCCATTCCTAGTTATTGTGTCTGGTGGAGTAGTTTTGAGGTTTCTGCAAAGCGGCTTGGACGTGACAATTTTTTTACATAAATGAAATTGTTGAGGCGGTCCTATGTTGACCCAGACATATCAATTATCAGGAGATTTGAGGGAGTTTAGTCCCATGTTCTTTTCAAAAATTTGTTTATAATTGTAGGTTTTTGCAATAACTTTATGCTTCGGTCATTTTGATTTGTGCCAGTTGTATAAACGTTTGCAAGTTGGGCGGCAAGTGTGTAAAACAATTTGAAAAGGATGGAGTAGTTGAGTTGCATACATGATGGAGAGGCATTGACATCTTTCAATTATACTATTATTGTCTCTCCATCTTTCAATTATACTAAGACTTTATAGCTTGCTGGATTTCTCTTTATTTGTCTTATGCTTACCCGCATTTAAGATACATCTTATTGATATTTTTCGTTAATAGAACTTGTACTAAGGACAACTAGACCTAAGATGTATCTTGAAATACTTATTTTATCTTATATATATTTTGGGATTTGTTCTATTCTTCTCATTCCGCTTTTGATTCACTTGACTATTAAGTTTGGCTTGGGATAGGCTTACTTTTTTGGAGGGTGTGGCAAGTATCATCATGTATCAATTTTGGATCGTGACACCAACTATCCTACAAACTAGGCAAGACTAACCGGGGAAGCTCTTGATCGCACATGTAAATTGAACTAGGTAAGCATCTCACATACAAAAATCACAGGGTTACACTATTACCTACTACCTATCTAGTTCATACATTTTTAAGCAACGCTTATTCTACCTATAAAGTTAATGCCATAAAATTTCCAATAATGGTCATAATAAACAAAGAGAAAATGACCAAAAGCCCTCCAACATTTACCTCAAACCCCAACTGCACACCTATACTTTGCGAGGGTCCTATTACCCCCTGAACTATTTTAAAGTAGAATATATAACTGTCTAAAAGCTTATACCCAGATTTTGTTTCAAGTAGTGACCTGCACGCGCTGCCCCGTCATGCCACGTCAGATATTTTTTTAATCTAAAAATTTAATTATTTTACTTTTTTTTATTTTGTTATCTAAAAAATTAATTATTTTACTTTATATATTTTCCTTTTCTCACTAATCCCGGCTATGGCCACCGCCGCCACCGAGTGACGACCACCAGAACCTCATTTCGAATTTGAAATTTTCAACGATCTTGAAGTCGTACATAATAAACAACATCTAATTTGAAATTTTCGAAAATCTTGAAGTGAGAAATAATGAACAATATCAATTTTTAAATTTCCAACGATCTTAAATCCGAAAACAACGAACAATACCAATTTCAAAATTTTCGCTGACCTTGAAGCCGGAAACAATGAACAATACAAAATTTAAAATTTTCCATGAACTTAAAGTTAGAAACAATAGAGAATTTAAAATTTTTCGACGACCTTGAAGTCGTAAACAATGGACAATACCCATTTTAAAATTTACCACGATCTTGAAGTTAGAAATAATAATATCGATTTCGAAATTTTCGACGACCTTGAAGTTGGAAAAAATGAACAATACCCATTTTGAAATTTCCGACGATCTTGAAGTCGGAACCAATCGATTTTGTACTTGGAGATGAGGAAGATGATAAGTTAGTCTTGGATGCCATTGATAAGTTCTTAAAGTTTTTTGTTTGTAAGAAAGAAAAAGAAGAAGAAGAGGAGGAGGAGGAGGAGGAGGAGAAGAAGAAGAAAGAAAGAAAGAAAGAAAGAAAGAAAGAAAATGAACAAAGTAAAAGAGAAAATTATATATATTTATGTAAAGAAATATTATAAGTTTTTAATAAATAATTTTCGTTCTGACTCTCTTCTCTCACTCTCTTGACATGTCAGCTTTTAGGAGTGTAATAATTTAACTTTAAAATAGTTCAAGGGGGTAATAGGACCCCCGCAAAGTATAGGTGTGTAGTTGGAATTTGGTAAAGGTTGGGGGACTTTTGGTCATTTTCTCTAAAGACATTTTACAACAAAATTTTAGGAGGGGTATCCTTTCAACAACAAAAATTTCAACTTTTAGCAGAAGTACTCAGACCCTCACCCCAAAATAAAAATATGAAACACTTGATTATATTAACGCTCCCTTATTTTTCTCCTAGTCAAACATAGAAACAACAAATAATACCTAATTATGTTTGTTCTACTATGATTACATATCCTGAAAAAAATATGAGTGGTACACCTCCACCACCAACTTTGAGAACATGTAGTGTCCTTAATATATGCATATAAAAAAAAGTAAAAACAAGTGGTAAAGACATACCTATAGTTCTCTGGGCATCGAATCTAGTCACATCCTCTGCTGGGGTCTCAAAAGTCACTCCAATCTCAGCATTAGTGGCCTTGGTAGTGCCAGTGGTTCTCAAATCAATATTGGCACTTATTAGGGCCGGTGCACTCAAAGGTATCACACTAGTACAGGAAAATGTCGTACACCCCCTCTTCTCACTATCAAAAGCATTAGCGTTCAGGGCGTCACAAAGTCTGAAACTTTATGTTCACTGTCATACTTAACGTAATCAGAGGTTGATCAATATATACCTACTCTTGCAATTCTCCATGTAGGAAGGATGATTTCACGTTCAATTGATAAATTGGCCAGTTGTTTTAGGCTGCCATTGCTGCCACCAACCTGTTGTTATTGAGAATAACTACTGGAGCAAAGACCTCTTTATAATCCACATCATGTCTTACTTATATCCTTTGGCTACTAAGCGCGCCTTGTACTTATCAACTTCAACATTCTCATTGAGTTTAGTTTTATAAACCCATTTAACTCCAATTGTCCTTTGCTCTTTTGGTAGATCAGTAAGCTCCCAAGTGCCATTTTTTTAAATTGCTGAAATTTCATTATACATTGTCTCCTTCAATTTTGTTTATTGGACAACACTTTCAAAATTTATTGTGTCACAATCTTCAAACACTGTAAAATGAGAAATTGTTTCATCAATTATATTAACACAGGTTACCTAATAATCTTGCATCAAATGCAGGTCTTTTTCAGACATGAGGAACAAATTGGTCTTATTCAATAGGTTCTTCCGCAGGTGGCAAAACTTCAGCAGTTGGAGCAACCTCTACTGAAATTTTAGACCTTGGATCTACTTCTTCAGATTCATCATTAAATAGAACTTGACTAGATATCTCATCATCCCAGTTTCAAGTATTGTCTTAATTGAAAATAACATCTCTGATATGAGCTAAATGACCTTCATAGCTTTTGATGACATCATTCCAGACCAATATATGAAAATTCAAGTTTTGATCACATTGAGGGTACAAAGACATGCATAGAAGACTCATTTTGAGCATTTAATAAAGCAATTCCATGTTTGGAAGATTGCTTGGGATTTCACTTTTTGAAGTATGAAGAAAGGGTGGCCTTGCAGAGTTAGAAGAGGCGCCTATGGAGTGTAAATATTCATTAATGATATTTTAGTAATTTCACCCCTTTATGTAATGGTATAAATAGCCATTAGTTAGATAATTTTCCCTTAGTTTTTTATGATATTTTGACAAGAAATACTCTTGAACTACATTAGGAGGGATTCTAGTGTAGGGCTTGGAAAAACCAATTAGTGTAGGGCTTGGAAAAGCCAACATTGATCTTTGTGGTTACCGTAAGAAGTTGATGTTTGTTTATACAAGTCTTAGGGATCTTAGCGTTTGATACACGTTTTAGTTCTTATTGCTTGTATTCTCTTATGTCAACTTATCTATCTTTATTTTCTTGTATTATTTCAGATTTTGCTTCCCTAGGTAGATTTCTATCTTTTGTGGCTTGATCTGTATCATTTGGTATCAGAGCCAAGCTTGATTTCGGTCCTACGAGATCAATCTTGGGTTTGTTATGTTGAAAATAAAAAAAAGTTATTATTCACATTTTTAAGGGTTTTTTAATTTTTGAGACTTGATTTTTATGTGTTTTGTGTGTTTCTAGTGTTCATCTTTGTTTTCTGACACTAGAAGAGGTGTCAAAAAAGAAAAAATCACAAAAAAAGAGTTATCCTATTTTTACCCTTAGGCCAAAACTTGAGGCTTAGATTTCTTGTGTTTTTTGGTGTCTTTTGGTGTTTCTAGTGTTAGATCCTTGTTCCCTAACACTAATAGGGTCTAGATCTAGAATTTGAGTTATCCATTATTGTTGAACTTGAAGTTGAAAAAACTTGAAAGGTGGATCTTGAAATTGGAAGGGTTTGGTTGAAGATTTGGACTTGAAATAGTGGTATTGTTGTTTGGGAAGTGAACGTGTGCAAAAAGAAACAAAAATCAACAAATTCGGAGTTCATTTGGGTTAGGTTCCATTTTTGAATGTTCTTGGTGTTCTTCATGTTCTTCATATATTGTTGAAGAAGAACATTCAAAAAATAATTGTTTGATCCAAAAAGGAGGAGAAAGAGAGTGTGGTCCTTGTTTGTACAAAGAATATTTCAAGCATATACCAAGTTTTCCAAAGGAAGAAAGAGTCCCAAAGCATCAAAAAAGGAATATTCTCAAAGAAGAGGACAAGGGAAAGTATAAGGGAGGACCACAAAAAATTCAAACTCTTTTGAGCTTAAAAAAGGATCCATTCTTTGTGTTTTCTTCACCAAAACCGATTACCACACTATTAAGAAGAAGATTGTTGAATTTCAAATTGGAAACAAGTCAACTCCAAAATGTTAACCAAGGTTGCCACGTCATCAACATTCCAAATCACGTTAAAGCTCAAATTTTAGGTTCTAAGTTTCTTTTCCATGATTCTTTAGTTTCTTTTCTTGATTCTATTGCCAATTAACAACTAGTAATCACCTACTTAGTTGTAAATTAGTTGTTGAATCCGTTTTTTTTATGTCGTCTTTCTTTGTGTACTTTTCTCATTTTAATTTGCCGTAACTTCTTTGGTTCTAGTTCTTAAGTAGATTTTGTTTTGTGTCTTAAGTCAATCAAACAAGAATCTATTCTGGCCACAAAGTAGTGATTGACACCTTTTTGCCTATCGGAGTATAAGCAACTTTCAATATTCACCGCTCCAATTGTGAGGATCACAAAGGTGAGGGCATATGAGTGTTGGTGAGGAGCTTTAACTACTAATCTTATTTTTTTATTTTTTAGGTACAAGGTGATATAAGGGGAACATGTCTTCGGTAGCCTTGGATTATTGTGACTACGACATAGGAGACTCTGATTGTAGTGAAGAATATTATGGCTATGATGATGATGGAGATTATGGGGGCTATAAAAATAGCCATGATCAAGACATGGACAACAATGCGGGTTACTTTTTTGAAGGAGAAAGTGGGATGAATGATGACCCTTATGCTTATAGTAAATATGGAGGTGATGATGAGCATTGTGATGGTTCTTATGATGAAGATGGGGCATGTGAGGAATACCACACTTCCCAACCCAAGCACCAAGGCAATGTCAAGTATAGTCTTTTCTTCCCTACGGCTTCTAAGATTTATGATGAGAATGTTCATATGGAGTATGAAGATTCTACTTCTTATCAAAGTTGAAGTGGTGTGAATGATTATACTAGCTATAGTGGAGGTTGTCTCATGAGAAGAAGAGAGCATCCATCTCAAAAATTGAGGGGTACTACACCTTTTTCTTCCTATTCTAGTGCCCAAACCTATAGAAGACAGAACCAATATAGATATGAAGGGTATAGTAGGAGTCAAGATCATCCTACTCTTCTTATATTTATAAGAGAGTTGGGTCCCATCTTGATTGGGAATGGAGATTTGAAAAGATCTTAATGAATTATGATATGAATGGAGTTGAAAGAATTATGTGTGCCCTTAAACATATTCAAGGTCCGACATCATCGTGGTAGGAATCCATAAGGAAGTTTGTCCGAACATGGGGTGCCTTAAAAGAACTCATGAGGGGTATGCATGTGCCCGTGGGGTATTCTAAGCTTTACAATATTGATCCAAGAAGAAATGTTCACTCCGGAAAGTTAAGCATTTATAGGGTTTTGGGATGCCTCCTTGTGCTAGATGATAGGTGTTATAGAAACTACATCATTCCACCCATGTTGATCATTTAGGGATGTTTCGATAACCTCTACTTGTTCCATATTCCTTGGATGGATATAAGGTTACTAAGAGAGTGAAGGTTATCTTCACCCAATTTGAACACTATGAGGAGGTGAGTTGTGACATCTTTCCCTTGAAACAAGGTCATTTATGCTTGGGTGCCCATTGGTTTGCACAACATAAAGTTACAAATATGCAAAATTTTCCTAAGATTTCAGAGGACCATTGGGGAAATTATCTCTTTCCATCCATTCTTTCTAAATCTTAAAGAGATTTGATCACTTACTCCAAGACAAATAAGAGACAAAATATTAAGAGGAGTAAGGGTATGCAAGGTGGTAATCCGAGAGTAGAAAAAGTAGAGGTTATAAGGAGCAAAGTGAAGGGGTTTCCACCAAACTAAGCTAACATTGTTTATCCTTCTATTTCTAAGGACATTTGTGAAGGAACCAACATGGCAAGCGGAGGAGAACAAGTGCTAAAGGAGAAAATTCCCTTTGAAGACTTGAATAGGGAAATATTCTACATTGCCAAAGCTTGTAGAGGACCTTCACACCAAGGTAAAGAAAAATGTGCTTAAGAACTTCAAGGTAAAATAGCTATCTCTTACGCTTTTGTGAATATGAATAATGATTCTGTGGCTAGTAGGACATTGAGTATGAGTAGTAGCTTACCTACATGTGAGTCTATTGATTCCTTGCCTCTTGATGATGATGTACATGTTGTGAGTATGGATACACTAGTTGATCCTACTGATGATCGAATTGACTCTTCTTGTAAGATCAATTTATGTCCACCTAGTGTTGAAGCTATTGTGTTGAATGATAGTTCATCATCTTATAGGAATTGTGTTGATCAACTCGTGGTCAAAACTGGTCCACCACTTGAGGTTATGTTTGTTGTAGTTAATCTATCTCAAGTGAGTGAAGAATTTGAAAATATTGGTAAAAAAGATAGGAGTGAACCTGTGAGCTTGTCCTTTGGTTAAGATTCTAATGTTTTCTTGGCTTATAGGGATAATCATGTGCTTTAAACATCTTTGAAACTTGATAATAAACTTTTAGAGAATGGATTTTCATGTTCTTAATCCTCTTCATGGATAGATCAGTCTCTCTTTAAGGACAATATCTTATTTGAAGATGATGAGATCACTTCTAATGAACCTAGTGGTGAGAATGAAGTTGAAGGTATAGCTTGTCTTGAAATCTATAGCCTATATGCTAACCCATTATGGTATGAAAACATTCCTCCTAAATATGAAAATCTTTTCTTGAAAGATGAGAGTACTCTTAAGGGAAAGGAGTGTGAGGTCTTAGAAAGTAATGATCATTTGTGTGATGATAATTTTGACTTGCTTGAATCCTTAAGAAACGCAATAATGGATTGTTCCTTGAAAATTGATTATGGTTGTGATCCTTTATATGACACCCACTTATGTTTGATGACTATGAGGATGAATTGCTTGCTTCTTGTGAAGACTTAAGTGATAATTCCTTGGACTTTGGTGGTAGTATGTGTCTAATTGAGAGTACTTCCATAGAAAGAGAAAGTGTCCATTGTTCGGAAATTACTTCCTCTTCTACTTTGTGTGACCTTATTGTTGAAAGTACTCATTATGAAGACTTTGAAACTAGTAGTGAGTACATACATGAGGACACCTTAGTTGAAGTTGACTTGAGTGATACCTTCCTCTACTCTCTATTTGATTTTGATGATGTGTATGCTATTGTAGAGAGTATGTTTTTTAGATTGGGTGAAGCCTATGAGGAAAAAGAGTGTTTTCTAGATCCATGTCTATGGCCATTCTTTTCATTTGACCCCGGTGCCAAATGTGGATATGATGATGTTGGCACACCCAACTTATTGCTTGGTCTACATGACAAGCAAAGTTTCATTTTGAAAATCCTAGGGCAAAAGTGTCATTGTCTTCTTAGGTTAATGCTTCTAAGTGTGCATCTTTGCTTGACACACCTGTGCTTAAGTTGCATGAATCCCAACTTGTGGATGCTAATTTGATACTTTACTTGAAAGGAAGAAGTCCTATGTGCTTAAGTTCCTTAATTTCATCCTTGTGTGCCTTATGTGCTATATCTTTTGGGGCAAATGGCATTCTTATAGATGATAGCACCTTAGATGATGCCTTTATACTTGATTCCTTCCTATACTACCTCTTTGACTATGATGAAATCCATGCTAGTTTTGGATTTGTATTATGTAGAGGTAGGGAACTTGTTGGTTGGTCCACTTGTTTGAATGACAATGCTATGTGGGTTTAGTGGACTTTAAGGCCAATAGTGGCCCCACATTTGATGAGGTCACTTGAAGAAGTAATGAAACAATTGTGTCATATGGTTACTAAGATAAAGGTAGTGTTACCTTTTGGATTTAGTGATACCATTAGGACCTTTTTAGTTTCTTTATCTCTTGGTACTTGTCCTAGCCATTTTCTTTGTGACATTTTTACTAAGCTTTTCATGAATAAAACAAAGGATTCATGGTTATAGTAGTCCCACAAAGCCTCTAACCGAAAGAAAAACAATATCCGATTGGGACATGCCCCCAACTATAGCTAAAATCAATATCTATAAAATAACCAAAGTATGTAAAGACATTCATGATATGAAATGGAGCCTTCCAAAATATGAAAACTCACCACTTCAATCCCATTGAGTTGATCCAGAGATTCGATCACTATGCAAGAGGAGTGGAATGGCCAGTTCCTGGATCGCGTGGGGATATAGCCTCCCAAAGATGGGTTAGTGGGTGAACACTAGCAAAAAACTTACGATAAGTATAAAATAATTCCAACCATTAAAACCAAGTAAACTAACCTTATGAATTCACCACCATACATACATATATATATAACCATGCTGAAAAAGAGAACCGGGTTTAGCATGCATTTAAGACAATTAACCTAGGTATGTGTAGCTTAACTGTCCTAGAACAACCCACGGGCTATATGGATCCAGTGTAACCCCCTGAACGGGCCCTGATACGTGTAGCCACACGAACTGGAGATACCAAAGGAGTAGGGGATTCCTAAGTACCCTTTGCTCTCTATGATACATATGTACAAGTACACTTAGAGGATTCCCGTGTACCTCATAAGTATCATATATGGTCGCCATGACCAAACCTCATGTCGGCAAACATGAGTTTCCAGTGTCCATCCATTGGACTCACACCTTCAAGGTTAGCTATAATACCCCTTCATTATTGCCTAATTAAAAATATTACCACATCACCAAACCACCATTTCCATTTGTTATTAACCAAGGCTATAAGCGGTGGTATCATCATATCGACTAGACCTTGCGAGCAATGTCCTTAGCTAACATTTTATAGAATAAGGTGTTCTCATGTACCTATAGTTTACCTTATTTAGTAGCTTGCGGGATTCCCACATACCCCACAAGATTGTTTGTTAACAAGTTTTCTTGGGGGATTCCCTTGTACCCCACAAGGCTTTCAATTAACCATAACCATGACCACCAAGAACTTACCAATTAACTATTCCAAACCATTTAAACCATTTATACCATTTAGGGTTCTATTACAAAGTTATACCATGCAATAGTTCAATAAAAGTCCAACAATTTAACCAAAAACATTCTCATAGGCATCTTACCAAACATGTTGGGGACATAGTGTTTCCAAAGCCAAAACTAACCAATTAACCATTACCATGAAATAAATTGTTCAAACCACCATAATAATATGAAAATCATAAGTAAAAGACATAGGAAAACATAACCAACCATTATAACCAAAACCCCAACATATATTTGCAAACCCAAAACCATAGAACGTTTATGCCATGCAAACAATTCATAAATTATGCCTTATATTAGAAGATAATGGAGAGAAGTCACCTTAGCAAGCCCCCAATTGATCCTATGAATGAAACCCTAGCCTTCCTCAACCCCAAAGCCTTGAGAGAATTTGAGAGTGTTTTAAGAGAGTTTCTAAGAGTTTAAGATTAGAATAATATGGTAAATATTGTCCCAAGATAGTTATAAGTCATGGGTCCTGAAGAGGCTAAAAGGGGAAATATCCAGATTACCCTTACTTAAACTGTATAAAAATCTCACAGGTGGGTACAACTAACCCATACCGGTCATACCCCACCATACGAGTGGTACCCACCACTCGTACCCTAGGCCTCCCTTTGGACCCCAACACTGCCCGACATATTACTGTACAAGCCAAGTCGTATTTGCTCATACGACCTACACCCTTGACTTGTACCCACTACAGAGTAGAAATCAAAGAGGATTTGGACACTGTTCACCATACAAGTGAATGATACGACTTGTATCATATCTTACGACTCAAGGTGAGCTACTTGTACTCAGATCCAAGTTAAGTTACCAAGTTCTAGATTAAGTGATGGAAAAATCAAACCATACGAACTGTCACCCACCATACAACTTATACCAACCCAAGTCGTACCCATACCAGAAACTAATCCATCCCACCAACCAACACTAGTTAGCATACGATCAATACCATACCAACTAAACCCCATCATACGACTAGTACCCCCTGATCGTATGATATCCAGAAACCATAAATCCAAGAAATTTTCTAAGGTTCCAAAACCCAGGGTATTTCAGACGCCCCCACTAGGATCATTCATCTCCGAATGACGGACAAGGTAGTACAAACACGATTTACACTCCTTATATTCCTCTACACTTTTCTTTTACAAACTGAAAAAATAAAGATGCAAGGAAATCAACCTTTCCTTTGAAAAAGTCAAAAAACAAAGATGTGATCAAGAACACATACCTTCTGCATGAATATCCGGAGCCGAGAATAATTGTGTATACTTGGACTTCATGTCTTCTTCCGCTTTCCATGTAGCCTCTTCCACCTTGTGGTTCTGCCATAGAACCTTAACCGAGGCCACATCCTTGGTTCGTAACCGACGAACCTTCCAATCCAAGATCTCTACCAGGATCTCTTCATAAGACAAATATTTTGACATACCCAATCCTTCCAAAGGAACAACCGATGAAGGATCACCTACACACTTTCTCAACATGGAGACATGAAATACCAGATGAATAGAGCTCTAACTAGAAGAAAACTCCAATTCATACGCCATATTACCAACCTTCCGAAAAACTATATAAGGACTAATATATCGGGACTGAGATTCCCCTTTTTACCAAAATGCATGACTCTTTTCATGGGAGACACCTTTAGGAACACCTTATCCCCAACCTCAAACTCCAAGTCTTTATGCCTTACATCCGCATAAGACTTTTGGCGACTTTGGACAGCCCTAACCCTATCCTAAATCACCTTCACCTTTTCCATAGCTCGATAAACCAAATCCGAGAAAATATATTCACTTCAAAAAGCTCAAAACACCCAAAGTAACATGACCCAAACCTTGGGCTATGTCGTAAGGGCACCTCTCCCCAATAACCAATCCCAAACATCTCACAAACCATAGGAGTCGAAGGAACTCCAAGTCATATATCAAGGTAGAGAAAATTAATATAAAAAGTCGATATTAGTTTCATAATAGCTAAATCACACCCAAATTAACAGGTGTTCAAAATACCTCTATATAAAATAAAGTTAATAAATGTATATGTCGGGACAAGCCCCTGATAATAGCCAAACCAAGTCTTAAAGAGACCAAGTCTAAAGATAAGCGACCGAGGGATGAAGATCTTTCGGAGTAAATAAGATCACCACTTCAAGTCAATGCATGAACCTCTTCGATCTACTAATCACTGCGCAGGAAGAGAAGAAGATGCTTCGGCCCCTATGTCGCGTGGGGACATAGCATCTAGAGATAAATAGTGATTGGAACACTAGCATGTAACTCAAGGATAAGTGATAAAATTATATCATCAATCAATAATAAGTCAATATATCACATCTAGTTACATTCATACACTTATCCATACATATCAGTATATCACATGTCAATCGAAGGAACAAGTCTTATCAACATGCTTCAAACACTCATTCATCATTCATGAAGTGGAGGACTACAACCTCCCGCACTTATAGCTTCAAACATCCTCATTAGGCAAAAGACTTTAATTACATTCACGTTATCATTAGACATGGAACTTTAACCATGTACACCCATTCATTAGTTAAAGACTTTAACCACATACACATTCAGATAGACAAGGGACTTTAACCGTACACACAATTATCTAGGCAAGAGACTTGAACCTCGTGCCTTCTCATTGGACAAAGGACTCTAACCTCATGTCTCACTTGGACTCTAACCACAATCCATTTCCTTCGGTGAGGTACTTCGACCTCAATAGATCTCTTTAAGCATGAGACTTCAACCTCGAGAAATATCATTGGGCAAGGGACTCCAACCTCGAGCCATTCATGAGAAAGGGACTTCAACCTCAAGCCATCATATAAGGCAAGGAAATTTGACCTCAAACCATCACAACTATCATTAGTTGGCATTTAGGACCTTAACCCTTTGCCCATGAATTAACATACATTTAATATAACATATAAGGACTTTAACCATATTAGCCAATTCAACACTATACATCACCACATGGTCTTGATGAGAGCCTTCATTGCTCAACCTTTTCAATAGGCCAATGCCTTCACTTAATTCAACATATAATTTAATTTATGGTCATCAAGACCCTTACAACAATTCATACTTCAATGACAATCTTATATCACATTCCCACCAAATGTGGGTTCAACACATAATTTAAGTTTATTTTTATATCTAAGGACTTTACCCTCTCATTATCTAACAACCAAGGTTATCAATTTCATCACACATGGTTCATAATTCCTCTAACATATCATTTATCAATCATCCATGTTCATTGGACCATTGCCTAGTTCAATACATCAACAACATATGACTAGACAACTCACTTAGATATTTTCACAAACACCTTTGGTGTATACCTTCAACAAGGCCATTTCCATGGTATAAATTATCAAGATTAGGGTTACTGAAGAGCCTCATGTTACTCCAAATACAATAAGAACCCATACATGCAATTTATCATCAATATTACATATAAATATAAGTCTATGAAAGATTTAACATCATTAGGCAACAAAACCCTTTTCATTTGATTTCAAAACCACCATGTACACTTACTGATCCAAGTGTGAAATACATGGGTTTAGAGTTATTTAAATAGGGGAAGAGATACATGCCTTAAAAAAGATGACATACCAACAATCTTGGCTTTTTCTTGCCACTAAATGAGCACTCTCCAAACCTTAGCCTCCAATCTTGCTTCAAGAAGCATTTTAGAGTGTTTGGAATGTTTGAGCCCCTTAAAATGAAGGCTTAGGAGGCTAAAATGCCTTATATAGTGAGAGGGTTTATTTTTTTAGTCAAGGGAAATAACCAAAAGATCCTTAGTTAAAAGCTGAGAAATGACTTCATGCAAGGGCACGACTCCTAAAAATGGTTCCCTTAGCAATCGTACTCTAGGGTACGAGTGGTACCCTAACTCGTACCCTAGGTTTGTCCTAGGTAAACCATACTATTATGGGTACGAGCGATCACCTTTGAATCGTAAAGAAAGGGCACAAATGACGCCCTAGTCATATACAAAAACCGTATACAAAATAGTCCACTCTAAAATAAGACCTCACTTCATATGATTTAGTTGCATACGACTCGTATGCATTGGCTACGATCAAGGGGATGTCACGTCGTATACAAAATAGTATGATACCCTCATGTACTGATCAAGGTATGAAAGGGGAGGGCAAAGTCGGTACGAATCGTGACCAAGGGTACGACTCAAGTCTCTAGTCGTACCCAACTCAGAGACACAAAAATGAAGTTCTTTTTCAATGGTTCAAGTCTAGGCATTTCAATTCTCCCCCACTTGGATCATTCATCCTAGAATGAGGGCTATGGCAAGCACAAACATAAGTTAACACATCAACATGCATCAATCTGACCCTTGCACATGTTAGAAACAAGCACACAACGAGGATACAACACAACACATACTATGATCATTATTAATCAACCATTCTATCTCATTGGTCTTGGGATTCAAACCCATTACTTATCAAACACTTACTCATTTCACAACTTAGGGACTTCAACCTATCACCTTTCAAAGATATCAAGTAACTCAAAGCATTGGGGACTTTAACCTACCACAACAAGACAAACATAGTTTCAAAGTATTAGGGACTTGAACCCATGGCCTCACAAAACACATAAAAAATTCAAACTTAGGGACTTTAGCCTATTATCTAAACAAGACATACCTCAATTTCAAGCATTAAGGACTCCAACCCATTGTCTCAAACAAATAAGTCAAGCAAGAAGAACTAACACATACCTCCATCACAAGCTTTCAAGATGGGAAATAAATGCGAGTACTTGGACTTCATGTCCCCTTTCTCCTTCCAAGTAGCTTCCTCAGACTTTTGGTTTCTCCATAGAATATTTATCAAAGCCACTTCTTTCATTCTCAACCGGTGAAATTTCTGATCCAAGATCCTTGCCAGGATCTCCTCATAGGACAAAGATTCTAAGATACTAACGGGCAAAAAATTAGTTCTCACGTGCAAAAAATGGGTGAATTTGGTCATTCTATCAATAATGACCCAAATAAAATCAGATTGATTCTGAGATCTAGGAAGACCGGTAGCAAAATTCATATTAATTGCCTCCCACTTCTACTCAAGCAAGGAAATCTCTTGGTACAGACCACTAGGCCTCATTTGCTCAACTTTCTCTTATTAACACACCATACACTTGGCCACATAGCTAGAAACATCATGCTTCATATTATTCCACCAATCAAACTTTCTAAGGTCATGATACATCCTAGTAGAACTGGGATGAATAGTGTATCGGGCTCTACAAGAATTCCATGACTCTTTCCATCAAACCATCAACGTCGGGAATACATAACCCAACTTGGTACCTCAAGATACCATCACCCCTAATCACAAAGTCTACGACCTTGTGTTGACCCAAATTACTCTTGATCTTCATCAAGTCGGGGTCCAATACTTGATTCTCCTTCTCATCCTCTACTTGTTGCATATACACAACCAATCTAGAAATATCCATGTTCTTAATAAACAAGGCCACCTCGCTCCCTGGAACTAACTCATGGGACAGTCCCAAGACAAAATTATGATCCTAGCCCTCATGCTAGAAACCATCTCGGGAGCATACCGTGACAATTGATGGAATTTCAAGGCATATTCTTGAACGGACATCCTTCCTTGCTTTATGTTCACAAACTCTTCTGCCTTTACTTCCCTCAACTCTTGAGGAAAGAAGCAGTCTAAGAAATCCACCCATGAAGCTGGACTAGCATCAACACCTCTAGAAAATGCCCACCCTTTGTACCATTAGTACGTTACTTCTTTCAATTTGTAGGAAGCAAACTCAACACCCTCTATTTCTGAAGCATGCATAGTTCAAAAAATCTTCTCCATTTTATCAATGAAGCCGTGAGGATCTTCCTCAACCTTCGTACCTATAAACATAGGAGGGCACAACCTCATGAATTGGCTAATTCTTGTAGCCTCAAAAGAAATGGTAGCCAGAGCACCACGCTCTGACTGAGAGGCCACTAATTGAGTCAAGAGGTTGATGGAGTGATGAAACTCCATATTAGAAGCATTTCCTTGAAGGGACTGAAAAAGGGAGTCTCTCTCATAAGCAGGGTTAGTGGGTGGAACCCATGAGGATGGACAGATTCCGCAGCCCTAACCAGGGTCTGAACTCCAGAAGTTGGACGAGCTTTGTCCATAGTACCCTCAATCGGGGCCAAAGTGTTTGATTATCAGATCTCCTTAGAGGCATCAGATGAATTCAAGACCTTAGAATTTATAGCTTGAGATTGAAATACAAAAAAAGGAAAACATTTCTTATCATGTCTCATAGCCTCTCCTTTATAAGTATGACACACTTTACACCCATAAAGAGACTCTACTTGAAACGGTATTAGGAAAACCCAACTAACCATGAACCTAAGTTCTAATACCAACTTGACACAACCCAAACCCTGGGCCATGTCGTATGGGCACCTCAAACTCACATGAACCGGAGGTCGCCCTGATAACCTATCCCAATCTCATCAAACCATAGGTGTCATAAGAACTCTATGTCATATATCAAGGTAGTGGAAATTAATATCAAAAGTCAACATTAGTTTCATAATAACTAACTCACACCCAAATTCAAAGTTGTTCACAGTATCTCTATACAAAACAAAGTCAATAAATGTATATGTCGGGACAAGCCCCTGGTAATAGCCAAACAAGTTCATAAAAAAACCAAGTCTAAAAATAAGAGACCAAGGGATGGAGATCTTCCACAGTAAGGAAGCTCACCACTTTAAGTCAATGCACAAACTGCTTCGGTCTACTAATCACCGACCAGGAAGAGAAGATGATGCTCCGACCCCTTATCGTATGGGAACATAGCACCCAGAAATGGTTTGTCGTTGGAACACTAGCATGTAACTCAAGGATAAGTGATAAAATAATATCATCAATCAATAATAAGTCAATATATCATATCTAATTACATTCATACAATTATTCATACATATAGGTATATCACATGCCAATTGAAGGAACAAGTCTTATCAATATGCTTCAAACACTCATTCATCATTCATGAAATGAAGGACTACAACCTTCCGCACTTATAGTTTCAAATATCCTCAATAGTAATAGGACACTAATAATATTCATTGGGGAAAGGACTTTAACCTCGATAAATATCATTGGGGAAAGGACTTCAACCTTAAGCCATTCATAAGGCAAGGGACTTCAATCTTAAGCCATCACACAAGGAAAGAACTTTGACCTTAAGCCATCACCACTATCATTAGTTGGCATTTGGGAATTTAAACCATTGCCTATGCATCAACATATATTTAACACAACATTTAAGTACTTTAACCATATTGGCAAATTCAACACTATACATGACCACATGGTCCTTATGGGACCCTTCATTGCTCCACCATTTCAATAGGCCAATGCCTTCACTTAATTCAACATACATTTCAATTTATGGTCATCAAAACTCTTACAACAATTCATACTTCAATGATAATCTTATATCACATTCCCACCAAATGTGGGTTCAACACATAATTTAAGTTTATTTTTATATCTAAGGACTTTACCCTCTCATTATCTAACAACCAAGGTTATCAATTTCATCACACATGGTTCATAATTCCTCTAACATATCATTTATCAATCATCCATGTTCATTGGACCATTTCCCAAGTTTAATATAACAACAACATATGACTAGACAACTCACTTAGATATTTCACAAACACCTTGGGTGCATACCTTCAACAAGGTCGTTTCCATGGTATATATTATCAAGATTAGGGTTATTCAAGACCCTCATGTTAATCGACATACAACAAGAAACCACACATGCAATTCATCATCAATATCACATATAAACATAAGTATAAACAAGATTTAACATCATACATCATTAGGCAACAAAACCCTTTTTCATTTGATTCAAAACTACCATGTACACTTAATATTCCAAGTGTGAAATACATGGGTTTAGTGATATTTAACGAGGGAAAGAGATATATTCCTTAAACAAGATGACACACTAATAATGTTGGCTTCTTCTTGCTACTAGATGAGCTCCCTCCAAACCCTAACCTCCAATTTTGCTTCAAGAAGCTTTTTAGAGTGTTTGAAATATTTGAGTCTTGTAAAATAAAGACTTAGAAGGCTATAATGCCTTATCTAGTGAGAGGGTTTAGGGTTTTAGGAAAGTGAAATGACCAAAAGGTCCTTATTTAAAATAGGAGAAATGAATTCGTGCAGGGGTACGACTCCCTTATACAGTTCTCTTAGCAATCATACGCTAAGGTACGAGTGGTACCCTAAATCGTACCCTAGGCTTCTCCTAGGTCATCCATACTGTTGTAGGTACAAGTGAGCACCTTTGAGTCATAACCAAATTATATGAGTCACCCCCTATTCATATACATAAATCATATACAAAATAGTGCACTCCAAAATAAGACCTCAGCTCAGACGATTGACTTGCATACGACTCGTATGCGTTGGGTACGATCAAGGGAAGTTCATGTCATAAATTAAATAGTATGATGCCCTCATGTACTGATCAAGGCATGAAAAGGGAGGGAAAAGTTGGTATGAGTCATGACCAAGGGTAAAACTCATGTCTCTAGTCATACCCAACTCAGAGACACAAAAATGAAGTACTTTTTCAATGGTTCAAGTCTAGGTGTTTCAAATAGGAGATCTACACCTCCTACCATACAATGACTCAAAAGGATCCATCTCAATACTTGAATGGTAGATATTGCTGTAAGCAAACTCTATAAGAGGGAGATGCTCAACCCAAATTTCCACCATAATCAATCACGCATGCACAAAGCATATCCTCCAATGACTTAATAGTCCTTTCTGCTTTCTCATCCGTCTGTGGGTGAAAAGCAGTACTCAAACTAACCTTAGTACCCAACCCTTTCTGAAAAAACCTCGAGAAGTGAGATGTAAACTACGTACCACGATCAGAAATGATCGAAATAGGTATCCCATGCAGCTTTACAATCTTATAGAGATATAACATTATGTAATCCTCCACCAAAAAATTAGTCTTCACTGGAAAGAAGTGAGCTGACTTCATGATCCTATCCATGATAACCCAAATCAAATCAAATTGATTCTGAGATAGAGGAACACCGATAACAAAATCCATATTGACCATCTCCCATTTTTATTTTGGCAATTTGATTTCTTGATACAAACCCCCACGCCTTATGTGCTCAACTTTCACTTGTTGACACACCATGAATTTGGCCACAAAATTAGCCACATCCCTCTTCATACCATTCCACCAATGCATCTCCTTGAGATCATGATACATTCTCATCGATCTGGAATGCACAACATAGTGCACTTCATGCGCCTTAGCCAATATCCTTTCACACAAACCATCGACATTGGAAACATATAACCTCTCTTAGTACCTCAAGGTACCATCACCACTTATCTCAAATACCATTACCTTTTGCCCACTTATATCACCCTTGATCTTCATCAAAATAAGATCTAGAATTTATTTTTACTTGATCTCTACACCAAGAGATGACCGAACCACTTCTTGTACTAACACACCACCATTTTTAGAGTCTAGAAGACGAACTCCAAGATTACCTAAGGGGTGAATATCCTTTACTAATTCCCGTTTCTCTTTATCCACATGAGCAAAACTCTCTATAGTTAACCTACTAAGAGCATCAATAACCATATTAGCCTTACTTGGATGATAGTGAAGGCTCATATCATAGTCCTTAAGAAGCTCAAGCCATCTCCTCTGCCTAAGATTAAGCTTTTTCTGAGTGAAACCATACTGTAGATTCTTATGATAAAAAAAATGTCCACGTACACTCCATAAAAATAATTCCACCAGATTTTTAATGTAAATACCACCGCTAAAAGCTCTAAATCATGAGTAGGATAGTTCCTCTCATACACCTTTAAATGTCTATAAGCCTAGGCAATCACCTTCCTATGTTGCATCAAAATGCAAAAGTCCCACCCGGAATATATCATAATAAACCACAAACCCCTCATTGCGTTCTAGCAAAGTCAAAATCAAAACCGAAGTTAGCATATCCTTCAAATTCTCGAAACTACCCTCATAAGCATCTGACCAAGAGAACTTTACCTTCTTTTGAGTCAACTTGGGCAATGGGGAAGCTATCGTCGAAAATCTTTCCACAAACCTCCAATAATACCCGGACTAGTGCACCTCTTAACCACCGCAACCTTTTATGGATCCACTATGATCCCCTCACTATAAATAATATGACCCAGAAATGTGACAAAGTTCAACCAAAATTCTCATTTAAAGAATTAGCATACAACTACTGCTCCTTCACGGTCTCTAACAAAACCCGAAGTTAGTTGGCATTATCTACCTCACTCTTAGAATACACCGGAATGTCAATGACAAAAAGATCCAAAAACTGATGGAATACTCTATTCATCAAATACATAAATGTCACTGGGTCATTGGTCAACCCAAATGGCATCACCAAGAACCCAAAATGCCCATATCGAGTATAAAAAGCTATCTTAGGGATATCCACCTCCTTAATCTTAAGTTGATGATACCCAGATCAAAGATCTATCATCAAAAAGAATTTGTCACCCTGTAACTGATCAAACAAGTCATCTATCCTTTAAAGAGGATACTTGTTCTTAACCGTCACCTTATTCAACTCCCTATAGTCAATGCACATCCGAAGTGAACAATCTTTCTTATGCACGAATAACACTGATGCACCCCACGGGGATATACTAGGATGGATGAAACCCTTATCAAAAAGATCCTTAAGTTGCTCCTTCAGTTCCCTTAACTCAGTCGGAGCTATCCTATAAGGAGGAATAGATATTGGATGAGTGTCTGGAATCAAATCAATCCCAAACTCAATCTCCCTATCTAGAAGAACAATGGAAAGATCATCCAAAAAGACCTCAGGAAACTTATTAACCACCAGAACCAAATGCAAAAAAGGACCCTCTGAGTTAGAATCTTTAACCTGGACCAAATAATAGAAACACCCTTGGGAGATTAATCTCCAAGCTTTAATATGAAATAAACCTCCCCGTAGGATCTAGGGAACCACCCTTCCATTCAATAACCAGTTTACCAGGGAACCTAAAGACAACCCTATGGGTCCGACAATCTAAGAACGGATAGCACGAGTGTAACCAATCCATCTCTGGAATAACATTAAAGTCCACTATATCTAATTCATGCAAATCCACCAAGGTCTTCTTACCACCAACAAATACCACACCCCCTATAGAATCTTTTTGCAACCACAGAGTTACCTACCAGGGTAGAAATAGAAAAAGTATCTAAAATAACCTCGATATCAAAACCAAAATACACAACAACAAATAGGGTCGCATAAGAGAGAGAAGACCTCGAAATAAGTAAATAATAAACATCCTGAGAAAAGAGTTTCAACATACCCATAAAAATATCTAGAGACATCTCAGACTCTCAGCGAGTGGTGAGAGAATATAACTAATTCCATCCTGTGCCTACACCAGAAGTAAAAATAGATGCAGAAGTAGCACCCTCCGGTGCAAGAATAGATAAAGAGGCAATCAAAGCCTTATTTTCTCCCAAAAACCCTTACCAACTGGATAATTTATGAGAATATGGCTTGTCTGACCATATTTGAAACATCTGTCCCTTTCTTCATCATTAAAAAACCCGATGTAACCAATCACAAAAACTACAAAGGGGATAAGATGAAGACGACTAGCCCCCACTAGTCTAATATTGGACACCCTGTTCGCTAAAGTTATCGCCACCCTACTTGCGCCTATCACCTAACTACCTCGAGTAGGGAGAACTAGCTGTGGAAAAGGAACCAGAATTCCCCCACTTCTTCTTTGACCACTTGCCACCATTCTTACCACTTTGTTGACCACCCTATTTAGAGAACCTTAATTTCTTACCTTCCTTGCCTTTCCTCTATCCCATCCTGTTTTCTTTTTTTATCCTCCATCTATTGTATATGAACAACCAATCTAGAAATATCTATGTCCTTGATCAGCAATGCAGTCTTGCTTTCAAGGATCAAATCTCGAGATAGTCCTAAAGTGAACTTTCTTATCCTGGCACTCATATCAGACACCAATTTTGAAGCATACTCAGGCAGCTGGTGAAATTTCAAGGCATACTCCTTGACTGACATCTTTCTCTATTTCAAATTAATAAATTCCTCCGCCTCCGCTTCCCTCAACTTCTGAGGAAAGAAGCGGTCTAGAAAAGTATTAGGAAAAGTCTCCCATAAAGATGACTCTTCAACCTCACCCCTCGCCTGATCCCATTCCTCGTACCATTGGTATACCATATCCTTTAGCTGATAAGAAGCAAAATTCACCCCTTCCACATTCGTGGCCTATATGACCCTGAAGATTTTTTCCATATCATCTAAAAAAACCTAAGGACCCTCCTCCACCTGAACACCAGTAGAAGTTGAAGGATTCAACCTCATGAATTGGCCAATCCTTAGTTCCTTAGAAGATGGAATACTAGATGCACCAAGCTCAGCTTGAGAAGCTACCAACTGAGCAATCATATGAATCGGCTGACAAAACTCCATATTTGTCATGTTAGCCTGAGGAGGACTGGAAGGAACTGATGAGACCCAGAAGTATTAGGAACTGGACCCCTAGACTGAGTATGGATCCCCTCAAAAGATCATGTCCCATCAATATCATCCCTAGTTGGGACAGAAGAGTTTTCATGAGCTTTAGATCATCGATGCATGGTCTGAAAGATGAGCAAATGGAAAATAAAAGAATCTAAGATCTTAAACTCTAAGCTTACAAATAGAATACCAAGAAAAAAAATAGTTTTGAAATACCTTATAGCCTCTCCCTTATGAGTGTGGGGTGCTACATACCCCTAAAAGAGACTCTACTAGACACGACTTTGTAGAGTCCCCAATTGACCATGAACCTAAGCTCTGGTATGAATATGACATGAACCGACCAGGGTCCTTATTGTAATGGTCATCCCAAGTCCAACCAGGATCGGGGACTACCCCCTTTACCCAACCTAACCATCCAAATGCATACCTTAATTTGAATGAATTTTGAGCATATAACAAGATAGCGTAATTATCTAATTCCAGACTCTGGGATAGGTCTATGACCATGACCGACCCAAATGAGTCCAATTATCCAAAACCAATCAATAACTACAACATAAACCGAATGAGTTCCAAAATAATAATATATAAAATCCAAAACAAAATGGAACAATCTTAATCAAATACCATCCACCGATATCATCCCCAAAATCAATGCCAATATTAAGTCTGACACCAATATCGACACCACCTATACCAACCCATAGTAGTCCCACAAAGCCTCTAACTTAAAGAAGAACAATATCCGATTGGGAAATGCCCCCAACCATAGCCAAACTAATATCCATAAATAACCAAAGTATGTAAAGACATCCATGATATGAAATAGAGCCTTTCATAGTATTGAAGCTCACTACTTCAATCCAACTGAGCTGATCTAGAGATCCGAGCTCTATGGAAGAGGAGTAGAATTGTTGGTTTCTGCATTGTGTGGGGATATAGCTGCCCACAGATCGGTTAGCGAGTGAACACTAGAAAGAAACTCAGGACAAGGATAAATAATGACAACCATTAAAACTAAGTAAACCAACCATATGCATTCACAACCATACATACATATACATAACCATACCAAGAAAGAGAATCGAGTTTAGCATACATTTAAAACTATTAAGTATCATATATGAGTAGGGAATTCCCAAGTACCCTTCACTCTCTATGATACATATGTACAAATGTACTTAGAGGATTCTTGTGTACCTCATAAGTATCATATATGGTCGCCATGATAAACCTTCATATCGGTAAATATGAGTTTCTAGTATTCGTTCATTGGACTCACACCTTCACGATTTGCTGTCGCACCCTGCCATTATTGCCCAATTAAAATCGTTACCACATAACCAAAATACCATCTTTATTTATTATTAACCAAGGGTATTAGTAGTGGTATCATCATAGAGACCAAAGCTTGTAAGAAATGTCCTTAGCCAACCTTTTATAGAATAAGGGATTCCCATGTACCCATAGTTTACCATATTTAGTAGCTTGGGGGATTCCCATGTACCTCACAGGATTGTTTGTTAACAAGTTTGCTTGGGGGATTTCTTTGTACCCCACAAGGCTTTCAAGTAACCATAAACATGACCACCAAGACCTTACTAATAAACCATTCCAGACTATTTAAACTATTTATACAATTTAGGGTTCCATTACTAAGTTATAATATGCAATAGTTTAATAAAAGTCCAACAATTTAACCAAAAACATTTTCATAGGTATTTTATCAAACATGTTGGGACATAGTGTTTCCAAAAACAAAACTAATTACCAATTAACCATTCTGTAATACCCCATAACTTTTCTAGCTAAAATCCATCCCTAGAATATTAAGGGAAAGCTTCCAAAATGAAGAATAATTATTTCGTGTGGAATTTTCAAGATTTATACCTTCCATTGTGTGGGAAATTTAATAATATTTCCAAAGATATAAGATTCACCCAAATCCAACACTCGGTGAAGGAGTTATGGCATTTTTAAGTTGACAGTGTGCCACTTGGGCACTTAGCGCATCGCAGAGAAGGCGAAATCTGCAATTGTCAAATTTCAATGGCCCTCCATGATAGCCCTATGTCGTGGAGAAGCCCATTTTCCTAATTGTCCCATTCTAGTAAGATTCCGTAATTTTGGCACGTCGTGCCAAGGGCTAAAATGGCAATCCAAGGGGCACCGCAATTGTGGTGCATCGTGGTGAACGCCCAATTCCTGCTCGTCCTTTTCTAGAGAGCCACCACGATAGTGGAATGTTGTGGTGGCCCAGTAAGTTGGGATTTTTGTTGATTTCCAATTTCGATCTAAAGTTTAATAGGGGCATTTTGGTCAATACCTTGGGCCCCAATCCATCCAAAATACATCATTAAGCATATACCAAAGCACTTTATGCTTATTTCATTACTTTTGTCTCAAAAGAAAACCCTAGATCATCAAAGCTCATTCTCCAAGAAACCCAATTCTTCCATTAATTCTCCAAAGAAATTCAAGATTAAGGATTTCCAATACAAGAACTCTAAGAATTCATCTTCAAAGCATCAATAGAGATCCAAGATTCAAGTTTTAGCATCTAGTTCATCAATTGAGGTATGTGGGGTTATGAACAAGGATACTCCTTTCATCCTTGTACCCAAAACTTATTTTAATTATGAATTTACTGAATTTTATGTGATTTCCCATGAAATTAAAGTTAAGGTTTATACCCATTAATGTTAATTACAAGCTTATGAGATTTCCAATGATTTAGAAGTTGAATTACAAGATTATGTTCATATTTTCATGCATATTGCAGAAATTTCCAGATTTTGAATTGAATTATCAATATTTACATTATCAAGCATCAACATTTTGATGTTTTAATGTGAGATTGATACATGGGTCACTAAGCCTTAATTAAAGATTTCTATTTCAAGAATTATTGTGCTATAAGTACCATATGACTAGATTCCCTTCAGATTATTGATAAAGATTTGACCTTTTGGTCTCAGAATAGATATGAAATCCACTTTACAGATTCAGATTATAGATTTAGCTTTACAGATATATGGTTGGTTTTCATTATAAACCATTAGATTATTTTAAAAGTGGATTTCCATTAGAATGAGCATACAGATTTAATGAGAGTAGTATTTACCATCGAGATGGGTACGCTACCACAGTTTCATACCCTAGAACAACGTGCCAACATAGGATTTAGATTATTCCTACTTCTATGTGGATGATAGATATGTGATCACTTAAATAGGTTATACTCTCTGGTAAGAGTATGACTCCTCTCCCCAACATGAGGATTCCTTCTTAGGGGGACAAGAACGTTGGACTCCATGAATGCGCACATGGTTTATGTCGGTTAGAAGAACCTCTCTACTAGTAAAAAAAGTCTTTGAAAGAATTCTCTTCAGATAAAGTATTTTTCCATGCAGAATGAGTTTTCAGATTTCACTTAGCCTATATGATTTAAGAATAAGAACAGAATACAAATTTCAAAATTAAGTGTAATGGCTCACAAGATTTATATTATGTGCTTTACTATTCATGATTTATGATCTTCAGATTTTAAATTACTCAAGCCTATGTGAGTTATTTACATTTAGCACACATAATTTTATAAATTCTGATAATATTGCTTACTTATTGCATTCAGCCCCATATACTAAGTACATCATCAAAGTACTGATCCACATATATGTCTATGTGCTACATTATCTCATAATGTTGGTTCAGGTGCTCAGTCTCAGCAGTGTGAATGATTTTCGAGCATCCTATCTACATCCCTGCAGTTGGTGAGTCCTCATAGTTTGGGGACTTAGCTATTTAGATTTCTAGTTTATTAGTAGATGTTTCATTATTCATTTCAGATAGTTTAAGTCAGTTGGGGGCTTGTCCCAGTGACTCTATAGATTCTGTCAATAAAGGCCTGTCGGACTACTAGATTCAATTTTAGACTTTTGATTTAGCATTCAGATTTTTCAGTATTGTTTTACCAAGACTTGTGAGATTAGTATGTTTCAGATAATATTTCCACATTTATTATGTTTTCATATTCATATTTACCCTATGTTGAGATTCAGATTTAGTAGAAAAGTAGCCAGGGTTAGTTCAGGACTACTTATAGTTCGGAGCATCGTGTGGTATCCCGGGAATTAGATTTTGGAGCGTTACAAATTCCCATGCAATCAATTGTTCAAACCACCATAATAATATGAAAATCATAAGTAAAAGACATGGAAAACCCCATAACCAACCATTATAACCAAAACCCCAACATATATTTAAAAACCCAAAACCCTAGAACATTTATGCCATGAAAACAATTTATAAATTATGCCTTTGGTGGAACTAATAATGATGGTGGAGTAACTTTCCTTAGATTAGAAGATGAAGGAGAGAAATCACCTTAGCAAGTCCCCAATTGATTCTATGGATAAAATCCTAACCTTCCTCAACCCTGATGAGTGGTGAATTTACCACTCATTCACACTCAACATTCATGCACATTACCATGTTTTGAATGAATAAGTGAGATATATTTATGATTAAATCTGCTAATATCCATATTTTCTAGGCATATAGGTAATGAAATGAAAATAAATGGATAAGAGATGAAAAAGATCAAAGAAAGGAAAAAAGTACGTTTGAAGACCTGGAGCTGAACATAGCCCTAGTTACCGCGATCGCAGTCTAAGTACTGTGATCATAGTCTGTCAAGAAGGTCAACATATCATGATTGTGTGGTTCTAACCACGATCGTGGTAGCCGCGAGCACGAACAACTCCTGCGATCACGGCAGCCAAGGGCAAAGATGTATATGCACACAACTATTCCCAAATTTTTCCTTAAGAGACTCAAATCCTGTCTTTTTGAGAAAATCCATTCCCAATTATAGGAACATTGTCTACTTCTTGGTTTCCATTTTTGGATGACGATTATTGTATTAATTTTGGGTGAAGAATACCTTAGAGTAACTTCTAAGTGAAGGATTAGCTAACTCCATTGAAGATTTGTTGAAATTCAAAGTTTGAAGTAATATTCACTTAGTCTTTCATAAATTCTTCAATGGAATTATTGGGTATATCTTACTTATTACTCTTATGTGTAGCTAGTTCTTCCTCTTGGGATTATGCTAGAATAGGGTGCAATTATGTGTAGGTTGTGATTCAATTATGCATATATTAGTTTGTTGATGATGGGTTCTACTATTGATTGACTAAATTTGTTGGGATTTATGGGTGAAAGCCCTAAATACCCAAATGGGTTTATAGGTGAAAACCCTAAGATCATAGAAGCCCAAACCATTCTTGGAAGAGGTTTTTGGGTGAACTTTCAGAAACCACATCATCCTTGAAAGAAGGATATGGGAACCAAAGTAATAGTAGATAATTTATGGGCATAGTGTACTAATTTTCACTATCTTAGAAATTAGTGTGATTATAAGGTTGACTATATTTTGGGTATCATCCTAGAAGTAGGGATGCCTAATTGAGGTATTGGGTAGCTTTAATTGACACACTCGTTTGGTACTTGAAAGGGTCTACGAGTGACATATTTGAGACTATGTTGATGAACTAGTCTCAAGGACTTTCAACCTAGCCTACCACATCATCAACAAGTAGAATTTGTACCGAATCATCATATTCCCATGCATTACTTGCCCCTAGGAAAGCATAATCCCAAGATTCGTGCCTAATTTATTATATTCTAATTATTTGTGCCTAAGTTTTTGGGATGAGTATGGAGATGTGACATAGTGATGGAGTGCAGGCTCAGTTTTCTTATCCTTACAAACTTCGAAATGCACACATTAAAAAAAACTAGTTGCAGGCTTTAATTGCCATAAAATACTTAGACGATATGAATGACATATAGTAAATCTCATCAAATCGTGGATAATGGTAATGGATCATATGAAACTTAGTTTGAGGGGGAGATTGTTGAGTATCTCAGTGACCATGGATCTTGGTAATGAGCCACGTGGAACATAGTTTGAGGGGTAGATTATTGGGAGTGTAAAGAAAAGTCCCACATTAATTTTTGAAAATATTGGGAATATATATATATAAGGTGTAGGATATTTTAATGGTATGAGGACTTTTGGAAAAATCATGTGGGCTCACCTCAAAGCAAACAATATCACACCACATAAAAGTGTCTTTGCTGATTGACGATTTTAGTCTGAGAAATTTTATTAGAGTGTTACTTTATGTGGAGACAAAGATTTAATGGATGAAATTTTTGGAGATGGATATTGAACTTATTAAAGACTACATGAATAAGGTGGAGAAAATTTATTGACTTTCTTACCATAATTGGGTTTTCTTTTAGGAAAAGGAAAACATATTCTCCATATTTGGATAATCCTTGTTCTTGTAGGGAAGGCTTATAAACTCTATAAATAGAGAACCCTTTCTTCTAGCTTGGTAGCATCAAGAATATAGTCCTATCATTTTTTAGAGTTGTTTATGGGTAGAGAATTTGTGAGACACAAGTATTATATACATGAAGTGGAAGACTTAGAGAAATCCTTCGAATCAAGCTTCAGATGGAGAAACCCTGGCATGCTTTTGGAGATGAGAGAATCATTTTTTGGCTAAGTGTGGAATGATTCTGAGTTTATGAAGGGTTAGGGTGATATTAACCCCCAATAACTTGTTTGGGAATGCCCAAACAATGTGGATTTAGGGTTAAAAGAATGGAAAATAACTTAAAAGCCCTTATTAAATCATTCAGGAATTTCTGGTAAGCAATCGTCATAACTCGAGTAATGACTCTTTACGACTAGTCATGAGTCATAGTTTGAGTTGTGATCTAAGGTTCTTAGTTTTCAGTCACTTCTATTATGAAAATGACTCCCTTCCTAATAACTCGTTAGATCTAATCACAGGTTGTTAGGAGAGGTTGTGGTCAGAGACTTGATTTTTGAATTTCTTTCTGTTGTGATGACGGGTCAACCTAACGACTCGTTAGGACTAGTAATGAGTAGTATGCTGGAATCTTCACCACTGGGATAAAATTTTGTATCCTTCACTATTGTAGAAATGACTCCATACAATGACTCATTATGACTAATAATGGTTAACTACTAAAGTCGTTGTTACAGGCAATTGATAGACCCTCAGAAAATTTCCCATAACTTTTTACCACGGTATCATATTAAAGCAAGACTAGAGGCTGTTGGAAGCTAAATTAATGGCCTATCTTTTGATGGGCTAGAGCTTGAAAAATTATGGTATTAAAATATCTCCCCTTTGAGTTCATTCATCCTCAAATAAAACTGACTACGCTGGGTGGTTAGGGGAAAACTAAATTTTTGCATTAAAGACTTACGAGATGAATCATGAACTGGTATCTGAATTGTTGACTAATGCATGAACTGAACTAAACTCATGAATGGATGATATGATATAAAAATGGTTGGATAACTAAGATAGAAATGAATGGATTAATTAATTAAGAAAAACTATTACCTCGTGTAGAGACTAATTTTAAAGAGAAAAGATAGGGGTACTTGGTAATTATATCTGCCTCTGCTTCCTGAGTAGCTCCATCAACAGACTAGTTTCTCCATAAAACCTTTACTAAAGCTACCTCTTTGTTCCTCATCCTACAAATCTGACAATCAAGGATCTCAGCTGGGACCTTTTCATAAGAAAGACTATTTTTCACGCCAACCCTCTATAAAGGGACAACTGATGTTGGGTCACCAATACCTTTCTTAGACAAGGATACATGGAATACTGGATGTATAGATGCTAACTTCGAAGGAAAATCCAACTTATTGGATACCTTACCATAACAACTCAAATTTTGTAAGGTCTGACATAGTCAGTACTAAGCTTCCTCTTCTTACCAAATCTCTTTACCCCTTTCAATGGTAAAATCTTCAAATATATAGAATCATCAATATCAAACTCAAGCTCCTTTCTTCTCACATCCGCATAAGATTTTTGATGAATTTAGGCCATTTTTAGCCCTTCTCTAATAAGTTAAACTTTCTCTATTGCCTCATGCACTGAATCTGGCCCTATCAAAGTAGCCTCACTGACCTCAAACCAACCAATAGGAGATATACACCTCCTAATATAAAGAGCCCCAAATGAGGCCATTTAAATACTGGAGTGATACTGTTATTGTAAGCAAACTCAATCAAAGGCAAGTGATCATCCCAACTACCCTTGAAATCAATTACACAGGACCTCAATATATCTTCTAAGGTTTGAATGGTCCTCTCTACCTGACCATCTGTCTGTGGGTGAAAAGATATAATAAGATAAACTTGGGTACCAAGACCCTTTTAAAAAGCTTTCTAAAATTAAGAGGTAAAATGTGTACCTCTATCTAAGATAATGGTAAAAGAAACCCTATGCAATTTTACGAACTCCTTGAGATAGAGTCTAGCATGATCGTTGGCTGAATCTAAAGTATTTACTACCAATAAATAAGTTGACTTAGTCATTCAATCCATAATAAACCAAATAGAATCATGTTGATGACGAGTATGAGGCAACCCTGTGATGAAGCCCATATTCACCACTTCCTATTTCCAAGTAGGAATACCAAATTTCTAAAGCATACCACTAGACCTCTAGCAGTCAACCTTGACTTGCTGGCAGTCAAGGTACTGAGAGAAACTATCCTACTCATGATTTGGAGCCGTTGATGGTGTTTTTTGCTTTGAAAATATGGCAACATTATTTGTATGGTGTACACGTAGACATCTTCTTTTTTATCATAATATTCTTCAACATGTGTTCATTCAAAAGGAGCTAAATCTTAGGCAAAGGAGATGGTTGAAGCTTCTCAAAGACTATGACATAAGTCTTCACTATCACCCAGGTAAGGCTAATATGGTTGCTGATGCTCTTAGCAGGTTGTCTATGGGGAGTTGGGCTTATATGGAGAAAGAAAAATGGGAATTGGTGAAGGATATTCACCATTTGGCTAATTTTGGAGTTTGCCTCTTGGACTTCAAGGATGAAGGTGTAATGGTACAAGAAGTGGTTCGATTATATATAGTACAGAGAATAAGGAGAAGCAAATGTTAGATCCTATTTTGATAAAATCAAGGGTGATATAGGTAGGTAAAAGGTGATAGTGTTTAAGATCAACGGTGATGATACTTTGTGGTATCAAGGGAGGTTGTGTATCCCTGATGTCGACAAATTGCGGCAAAGGATCTTAGATGAGGTGTATGAATCATGCTATATTGTACATCTCAGCTCGGCAAAGATGTATCATGATCTCAAGGAGATATATTGGTTAAATGGTATGAAAAGGGATGTGGATGATTTTATGGCCAAGTGCTTGGTGTGTTAACAAGTTAAAGTTGAACACATGAGGCCTGGTGGGTTGTATCAAGAGATTGTTTTGACCGAATGGAAATGAGAGGTAATTAATATGGATTTTGTTATCGGTCTTCCTTGGTCTCAGAATCAATATGATTTGATTTAGGTCATCGTGGATAGTATGAAAAAGTATGCTCAATTCTTGCCAGTGAGGACTACCTTTTTGACGAAGGATTATGCAAAGTTATATCTTCAGGAGATTGTGAAGCTATATAGGGTACCTATTTAATTATCTTTGATTGTGGTACATAATTTTTATCTCATTTTTGGTGGTCTTTTTAGAATAAATTAGGTACTAAGGTGAGTTTGAGTACTTCTTTGCATCCTCAAATGGATGGAAAAGAAGAAAGAACTATCTAGACATTAGAGGATATGCTTCAGGCATGTGTGGTTGATATTGGTGGCAGTTGGGTTAAGTATCTACCGTGGTAGAATTTGCTTACAATAATAGCTTTCATTCTAATATTAGTATAGCTCCTTTTGAGGTTGTATGGTAGGAGGTGTTGATCTCCTATTGGTTGGTTTGAGCTTGGTGAGGTAGACATGTTCGGTCTAGATTTGGTCTATTAGGCTCTAGAAAAGGTGAAAGTGATTTAGGATAGGCTTAAGGCTGCCCAAAGTTGCCAAAAGTCCTATGCAGATATTAGGCATAGAGAATTAGCATTTGAAGTTAGGGATAAGGTGTTCCTCAAGGCATTTCCTAAGAAGGGAGTAGTTTCATTTGGTAAAAAGAGGAAGCTCAGTCCCAGGTATATTGGTCCATATGTGGTTTTACAGAGGGTTGGACATCTTGCTTACAAATTGGAGTTACCTTCTAGCTTGAGCTCGATTCATCCAGTATTTCATATCTCAATGTTGAGGAAGTTTCTTGGCGATCCTTCTTCAATTATTTCTTTGGAGGGGTTGGGTATCTCAGACTCTCTATCTATGAAGATGTCCCATTGAGATTTAGATAGACAAGTTCATCGGTTGCAAACCAAGGATGTGGCTTCAATTAAGGTTCTGTGGAAGAACCATAAGGTGGAAGAATCCACATGGGAAATGGAGAAGGACATAAAATCCAAGTATCCGTATTTGTTTTCTACTCTTGGGATTCATGTGGAAGGTATGTGTCTTCAACACATCTTTATTTTCTAAGTTTGTTAAAGAAAAGATTAATATTTTTGCCTCCTTGTTTTCAAACTTTATTAAAGATTGGAAAGATGTATCATGATCTCACAAAGATCTCTTGGTGGAATGGAATAAAAAGGGATGTGGCTGATTTTATGGCCAAGTGCAAGTGTGTCAACAGGTTAAGGTTGAGTACATGAGACTAGAAGGTCTCTATCAAGAAATTGATTTTCCTGAATGAATGTAGGAAGTGATCAATATGGACTTTGTTACTAGTCTTCCTCAATATCGAAATTAATATGATTGGATTTGGGTCATAGTGGATAGGATGACCAAGTCTTCACACTTTTTGCTAGTGCAGACTACCTTCTCAGTAGAGGATTATTCTAAGTTGTATCTTCAGAAGATTGTGAAGCTGTATGGGGTGCCCGTTTCTATTATTTTTTAATGTGGCACTTAATTTATGTCTCACTTTTGGTGGTCATATCATAGAGAGATAAGGACCAAGGTGAGTCTTAAGTATTGCTTTTAATCTGCAGATAGATGGGCAAGCAGAGAGAACTATTCAGACACTACAGGATATGCTTCGAGCCTGTGTGATTGATTATGATGGCAATTGGGTTGAGAATCTCCCTTTGGTGGAGTTTACTTACAACAATAGCTATCATTCTAGTATTGGTATGGCCCCTTTTGAGGTATTGCATGGTAGGAGGTACAGATCTCTTATTGGTTGGTTCGAGCTTAGTGAGGGGGACATATTTGGTACCGACTTGGTTTACCAAGCTATGGAAAAGGTGAAGGTAATTTTGGAGAGGCTTAAGGCTTTCCAAAGTCGCCAAAATTCCTATGCGGATGTTAGGCATAGAGACTTGGAGTTTGAGGTTGGGGATAAGGTTTTCCTCAAGGTATCTCCCATGAAGGAAGTAGTGTGGTTTGGTAAGAAGGGGAAGCGTAGTCCCCGATTTGTTGGTCCTTATGAGGTTTTGTGAAGAGTTGGCAATGTGGCTTATGAGCTGGACTTTTCTTCTAGCTTGAGCTTGGTTCATCTGGTCTTTTATGTTTCCATGTTGAGGAACTGCATTGGTGATCCTTCTTCAGTTGTTCCTTTGGAAGGATTGGGTATCACAGAATCTTTGTCTTATAAAAAAATCCCAGTTGAGATCTTGGATAGGTAGGTTTGTCGGTTACAGACCAAGGAAGTGGCTTCGATTAAGGGTCTTTGGTGGAACCATAAGGAGGAAGAAGCTACATGAGAAGTGGAGGAGGACATGAAGTCCAAATATCTGTATTTATTTACTGCTTCTGGGATTCATACGGAAGGTATGTGTCTTCAACATATTTATATATTCAAAGTTTGTTAAAGGAAAGATTAATATCTTTGCCTCTTTGTTTTCTAACTTTGTTAGAGGTTGGGAATATATTTGATAATTCAAATGACTCTTGCGTGTGGTTACCCCTACCTTGTTCGTCATTTGGGGATGAATATTCCTAGTAGGGGAGACCGAAACACCCTGATTTTTGGACCTTAGAAAATTCCTAGAATTCTAGTCTCTGGACCCAATACGACTCATGGGTATGATTCGTATGCTGGGGTATGAATGGTATGGTCCAGTCGTATGTTGGCAAGTGTTGGTTGGTGGGATGGATTTTGGTCACTGGAATGGGTACAACTTGAATGGTATGAGTCGTATGGTTGCATACGGATCATTTTGATTGGGTTTTTGTTAGCTTAATCTTAGACTTGGTAACTTAAGTTTGATCTAAGTATGAGTGTCTCACCATGAGCCGTAAGCTAGGGTATGAGCGTACCCAGGACTAGTATAGTGGTCAGTGTTTGAACCTCCTGTGGATTCTATCCTGCCAGGGATATGGGTGAATACGGATCGTATACTGTCAATATGACTTGGGTAGGATAATCATACGCTGGACAATGGTTGGTCCAAAGGTTAGGGCTTTAGATACGAGCAGTTGGTACCACTTATATCGAAGGGTACGACTCGTGAGGGTCAGTCGTACCTCTTTGATGGGATTTTTGTGCAACTTAAGTAGGGGTAATCTGGATATTTCTTCACTTACCCTAATAAGGTCCCACAACTTCTAACTCACTTGGGAGGTTATTTGCCCTATTATTCTATTTATTAACACTTAGAAACTCTTCCTGGACACTCTATATTCTCTCAATAGCTTTTGGGCAAGGAATCTAGGGTTTCAACTAGAGGACTAAATTGGGGATCTTTTTAGTGGTTTCTCTCCGTCTACTCTGTCAATTAAGGCATGTTCTCTTCCCTCACTATTAGTGCCAACAAAAGCATGGTTTTTATGAATGTTTTTCATGGTTTTATTGTTGTATGATTTTGGGTTTTCAACTATGATTTAGGCGTTTTGGTTATAAATGTTTGGTTATGGTTTCCCATGGTTTTAATTATGTATTTACATGCTTAATTGGTGGTTTTGGATAATTGAATTGCATGGTAATGGTTAAATAGTAATTGGAATTGGGTTTGGTTATATTATGCCCTCAATGTGTTCGATAAAATTCCTATAAGGATGTTTTCATTGCATTTACTATTTTTAATGGAACTCTTGCTTGTTTTAAACTTAGTAAAGGAATTATGCATGGTTTAAATGGTTTGGAAAGGTAAAAAAAAGATGAATGGTTATGTTTGTGTAGTACATGGGAATCCCCCAAGTTGTTTAACATAGTTACTCGAAGGGTACATGGAATCCCTTAAACCTATATATGGTTGGCTTTGGACAAACTTGCAAGTATAGTCGATATGACGATACCACTACTAATGGCCTTGGTTAATAAATGGTTAATGGATTGGTTGGTTGCTTGGTAATGATTTTAATTGGAAATAATGGTGGGTATGTGTAGCAAAGTCGTGGAAGGTGGAGGTCCCACGAAACTAAAACTGGAAACTCATATTTATTGATGTGAGGTTTGGTCCAAATGACCGTGTGGATGATGTTACACTTTATATTGGGGGATGTACTAGTCATCACAACTTATGCTAGAAAGCAATCATAGATGTTTAAATCACAACAAGCACAAAGCCAAGAAAGTCTAAGTTCTATACAAAACCATAGCCTACCTCAACTCCAGTGCTCAAGTGACCTTTAAGCTGCGCTTTTTCCTTTTTGTTCCTGTTCAATTCGTTCATGATCTATACAATACAAAATATACATATATTTTAATATTCTTCCATTTTTAATTACTAGGGGTCAAAAATCATCTATTTTGAGGGTGTTTGAATTGACTTCTTTTTAATTAATTTTAGCTTTTAGTATTTGTTTTGGTTTTAGAAGTATTCGACAAAATTGAAAAGTGCTTTTAAGCACTCACTTTTAGATCAAAAAAGTACAAAAATAAGCCAAAAGCCAAAAGTAGGGTCTCCCCTACTTATGACTTTTAGCTTTTAACTTATAAACTACTTTTAAAAGCCTATCCAAACACCCTTTTAGCCATAAATTACCCTATTTTATTATTTTTTGGATTCTCTATCCGTTTCATCCTCATGAGTTTTACTTAAAATAGCATAAGCAACCGTACACCTTGTTCCATTAGTGTTTTCTGACACCAAAGGATCATTAAATACCGAATTTATAAATATTTCTATCATTTTTTTAATCAATTTCCATCAACTAGAGTTAAACCTCGAAACCCACGATTAACCAGTTTCTAATGGTTTTCTAAGGTTAAATGAATTAAGTTCATTTCTAGAACGTAATTACTTACCTCCGAAGATGAACAACATCGAATTTTCTCTGAAAATAGCTTTCCCGAAACCCTAGCGCATTTTTTGAAAAGTGGAGAATAAAAACATTATTTTTTTAATTTTAAAAGCTCAAATTTTACCACAGATTATCACTGTAATAGATAATTACTGTTGCGATTATACCACTGCAGTGGTTAAATTTCTACTACAGCGGTTTGTGCCCTTTGACATGGAGGTTGCAACTATGGTTTGGGATGGATTTTTTTTCTTTTTGGTAAATGGACTTTCCTTGTGATGGAAAAAAAGACTTATCCATTCTTATTTTGTTAACCCCTTTTAAATTTACTCTATGTTTTTTCCCCGTTGTAATGTGTTAGGTACAATTTTACAGAAAAAGTTGGTAAGCATTTTTTATAGAATTCATTCAATAGTGAATCTTGATTGAGATAGTGGTCAGAAACTAGTCCAAGCATTAGGTTTAGTGAGTGGTGAAACATTTTCCTTGTAACTAAGTTTTGAGAGTTCATTGGTTTACACCCATTACACTATGTTTGGATGGTTATTTCATATGATTTTATAATGTATGGTATTGTGTTGTATTGTCTGGTACGGTATTGCGTTTATGAATTAACATTTGGATAGATTGTATTATTTCTCATTATTAGATAATATCACTTATTGATAATTTAAAAGATAAACCTACTAGAAAAGTAGATATGCAGTAGGGTTACTAAAAAGGGGATAAATGATAAAATAAGATTATTAAATAATAAATAAAGGTAAAACGAGAAAAAAATTAAGCTAACAATGCGATACCGCCAAATCCGTGGTTAAATAAAATGAGTCTTTCCATGATTACCTTACCATGGAAGCAAACCATACCATACCATATACTTTAATAAACAATCAAATTAAATATGTTACTTTTAGTACGATACCATACTATATACCATGGGTAACCACCATCCAAACAAAGTGTAAAGGCTCATTTGGTACTCGGGATAAGGTGGAATATCCAGTATTAAGCCTGAGATATCACGGTATGAATTTATCATAAATTTTATCTTAGGCTTACTCATGTATATCCCACTTTATCACATCCAACTTTGATTATTTTGTCAATTCTCCTAAATGAAATAAATTAGTCTAGGAATTATAATCCGATAATTTAGTGTATGTAGGAAAGGACCCGTACGTCTCTTTTCCATTATATAAAGTGGTCTTTACAAATCTTTTGAACCATTACTGAAGCTCTTTTGTGTCGTTTTTATAACAACATTTGATTTCTGAATCAAGACATTTCTTTTTTTTCTTATGATAGTTTCCTTTTTCTAGAAGTTAGTGGGAGTTTTCGTTGAGGTAACTTTTATTGAAGTGGTCAATAGTTCTTGTATGTCTTTGCAAGAATGCAAGATCAATTTTTATGTATTACTGTCTCAGTTTGCCCCTTTCTTTGCCATCAATTTTCAGCCTTCTTTTTATTTTTGTTTTTTTGTGTATTCTTGTACATTGCTAAAAAGATTGTGTCATCATTTTTGTTTCTATATCAAACTGCTGGTGGTAACTATATGCGTTGATACTACATATTTGTGCAATATATTTTGTGCATTGGTCCCTTGAGCCGAGGGTCTATCAGAAACAACCTCTCTACCTTTGAGGTAGAAGTAAGGTCTGTGTTCACTCTATTCTTCCTAGATCCCATATTATGGGATTATACTTGGTATGTTGTTGTTGTAGATTTTGTGCATTGGGTGATTCTTGAAGTCTAAAATATCCGCAAAAATCCTAAATTTTAGTATCAACTTTGTTCATTGGATGATGCTTTCTAAAAATTAGTAACACATCCCGAGCACATTGATTCGACCCGACCTTTTTACCGGGGTACGAAAAAGACAAAAGATATATGGAAGCTTATCAAGTTCTCTTTTTAGCTTTAATTAGATGATTCACATATGGAAGTCATATTCTGGAGGTTGACTAGGATACTGGAGAAAATTGTAGAAAAAGTGTCATTTAAATCTTGAATGAAGGATTGATGACATTGACCAACCTAAAGGGTCAAACAGAATTAGAAAACTTAATTAATTTAATTATGGACTTGATTAATATTTTTAAATTTTTTTAATCTTTTCAAAAGTACAAATCAATCCACACCTTTTCCTCTCCAAATCAACTGTTTCTCCTCTCTCCCCTTTTTCTATCTCGATTGTGTCTCTCAAACTTCTCCTAACCAACAGTTCTATAGATATCTACCTTCAATCTCCAGCAACTTTAACCTTCTGACAAGTAGTTGGCTTAGAGTTTCTTTTATACTTTCAACCGTCTATCGACGTGACAACATTGCTCTCCGGTGACAATAACTTTGAGTTCTTCATCATCCCTTTTCTTCTTTCACAAGTAAAAAATTAGGGACTTATAGTTATTAATAAAAAGAGAAACTTGGGCCAAATTCTCTTCTAGTATTGATTAACAATTTTAATAATTGCTGCTTAAATTTTAAATGGGGATTGAAGAAAAACCAAATTTCGGGTATTTCTTCTTTTATCTTTCCGGAGTGAATTATGATTTTTTATTTTTATTGTAGTTATTGTTGTCAAACTGTTGATTTGATTTATTGGTGTCTGTTGAGTTTCTTGAAATTTGATTTTTGTTGTTTGTATTTGTACAAACAAAACAATAATTTTGGTGTTTTTGGTCACTGTTGATGTTTTTGGTGTTTTTGTTGTGTTGGTATTGCTGGGTTGGTTTGTTGTTGTTCTTGGTAAAAATAGTGTATTTGATATTAAATGGTGATATTTTATTGTTCTATTGAACAAAATCTAGCTATAGATTTTATTTCATGCAGTAGCTGAATTATCTGATGCAACAATTAAACCATCTGATGCAGCAACTGAACCATCTAATGCAACAGCTGGACTATCTGATGCAATATATAAATCATCTGATGCAACTGTTAAACAATCTGTTGGATGAAATCCTATCAACTATTCCAAGGGGATAGGTCCAGGACTTGATTTCTCTCAATAGATAATTCATCTATTGCGACAAATGATACTTTTGTTGGAAGAAATCTAAACAATATTGACAGTTGATCTGTTGAAAAGATCAGGCATCTATTTTAACAGATGAGTGATCTGTTGAAATAAATCACAACAATATAGAAACTATTTTTACTGTTTACAATAGATTACTCATCTGTTGCAACAAGTTAGTTATATGTTGCAACAAATAACACACCTGTTGTAACATATGTGTCATCTGTTGGAATTGTTATTTTACTATGTTGTACATGTTAGATTTACTGTTATCCTTTTTTTAACGATGCTTTAATCAATTATAATATTTTTTGTAATTATTATTTTTAGATAATATGGCTCCAAAAAAAAGAAATCGAATCAAGTCCAAGTGAAGTAGCTAGGCTACATCTAACACTCTATGAGCTTGCTTTACAAACGTTATCTCAATTAGAAGCAGAAGATAATGAACAGAGGGATGAGGAATGTTTCAAAGAATATGATCTAAATGCTAATAGCCCTTTTATTGAAGAGTTAGTCAAAACCTTCAGCATTGATAGTTATCCTATGAGAACGCAGTGCGATAGTGCCACAAATTTAACAGGTTATTTGGTAGTTAAGTTATCTATGGGGAAATCTTTTGATGCCTTTAGAAAAATACTTTGATACCAAAAATTGGATGCTTATTTCAGGGACTGCTGCTTTGGGCTATATCTTGATTTGTCGGAGGACAACAATGCTTATTTTCAAATAAAAATGGTATATGATTTTCTCAAGCATAGGTTTATGTATGAAAATAAAGATAAGATTGATGAGATGTGGATAAATTAATTTGGAATGTCTGTTTCTTTTGGTTGGAAGGAGTTTGCCATAGTTACTGGACTAAAATGTTATCCTTCTTCTCCTTCTCAAGTAATAACTATTCTAATTCAAAAAAGCACCCCGCACACCCAAAAAAGGCAAAGGCAAGTCAATTAATGGTGATGGATTGGTGTCCTTTGTTGGTTCAAGCATCAAAAACAAAAATCTATTAGAAGCGTTGAAAGGTAAAAGACTTTCAAATAAGAACAAGCAATCATTGTGCTTGGTTTGGTTTGTACATAATATTCTTAGGGCGAGAGACATTAACAACAACATACCACTTGGTTTAATAAAGCTCTCTGAGGATATTGAGGCATTTAACAGCTATCCTTAGGGTTATAAAAGCTTCAAAATAGCTGTCAAATATTTGTTAACTCCGTTAACGCCAAAGACAGTCAACTTATATGGCTCTTCATGGGCTTTCAAGGTAAATATTTCTTTATTATGATTCATTTATTTTTTATTGAATAATGCTTTTGATTTGTTGGCATTATTTTATAGGCTTAGGTATTTGAAGTCATTCCTTATTTGAGACATCAAGTGAACTACCAGGAAGAAGTTTTATGTCAAAAATCCTGAGATGGTTGTCGGCCAAAACTGATAAAAATATAAAATTTCTTGATCTCTTCACCCCACCCCACTCGAAGGAAACGATAATTCTAATTCTAATTAAGTTTTTGCTTTAATTAATGATTTATTTAAATAATTTAATCATCTTTCTAATATATGTAATGATTTATTTTAGATTGTGTATCCGTGACTTGTTCTGACTAATCGAGAGTTAAAGATGTCATTTTCTCTTACTTTATAGTGTATGCAAATTTTATTAGACCCTAAGGTCATTGATAGAATAAAAAAGGAATTGTTTGGACCAACAACCATCACAAGAAAAACAATAATTTTGGAGGGTGGGCTTGTTGTTGTTAATGGTATTAGTGATGATGGAGTTGTTAGTGGTGGTAGTGGTGCTGTTGTTGGGGCTAATGATGCTCCTCTTTCTGTTTTTGAAACAACAAACCATTATGATTATTATCATACTAGTTTTACAAATTTTTCCCCTCTTAGCGAATGTTCTGCATACAAATGTCTGTAAGGCAAAATATAATGGAGTGATTAATCCTATTAATGCATTAAATGCTTCTGTAAAGGAATTTACATCTAAGAGGAGTGTAATTCCATCAAAGAGGATTTTATATCCATACACTTCATTAGAGATTAAGGCGGCTAACAGGAGGAGAAAAGAAATTCCCAAGGCATCATCAAACATCAGAAAAAGTAAAATTACAAATCCTCTGTCTTTGTCTTGCACTTTTGATCAATGTACAAGGGTCATAAGAGAAACATGAGCCGAAGAAGATGAATATATATCATCTGCTCCAACAAACAAACAAACTACATATCTGTTACAATAGATGAAATATTTGCTGAAAATTATCAAACAGATAGATGCATCTATTGCAACAGTTGACTAACCTATTACATCAGATATATTGTGTATTGCAACATATATCTCATCTATTTTAGTAAATCAAATAGTCCTTTCTACTATTTTAATTTGTACCAATAGTTGACCTATTTGCTGCAATAGATGGGTTATCTATTGGGACAAATTAAATCAAGACTTCCTACTGTTTTAGTCTATCCAAACAGATGAGTCATATATTACAACAGATGGATCATCTATTGGAAATTATCATACAAGTCTTTCTCCTATTTTAGTTTGTCCTAACAGATGGTTTATCTATTGCAACAGATAGGCAATCTGTTGGTACAATTTAAAACAGAAGGAAGACCTATTTGATTTGGTTAAATAGATGAGTTATCCTTTTTCATCTTTTTGTATCTCTGTGATTACCATTGACAATTCTAGCTTTTCAGGTAGATGTCACAGTAGATACTACTGCTAAATAATATAATATCATAATTGATAATCCATCAACTGCTTCCAAAGATGAAGAGAAAGTAAAGCCTGTCAGTCCAGAAGAATGGAAGAATTACCCATTTGAAAGGTTCAACATCTTGAATGTGGATCCAAAAAAACTAACAAAGTTGATCGACGACTATTCAGAATGGATTGCCGATGGGCTGTTAAAGCTTCATGACGATAGGTATATAAATCATTTTAAAGATATTGATTTATACAATCTTGTTGTAAAAATATGACATTAACACATATAAATCATGTAGAAAATAAAATGATGAACACTACAAAATGAATGAATCGGGTCTTGGTTTTGATATGTTTGACTTTGTTGTTGCACATCCCATAGCAAAGAATTTGTTCTATTTGATGTCACACACCCTAAATTTGCTGGAATGATAAAGTTTAAATGTCATACTTCTTACTATTAATACTTTATTTAATTGTATTTGTGTATTAATTTATTGTCACGTAATCTGAAATGTTTGATAATGTGCACAATACATTAATGTCATTTTTTACTACCTCTGAAATAAATCCAAGTTGCAAACACAAGAATAATATAGATACACGACATACAATTATTTGTACAAAACTTACATTAATAATGCCTACGATAGGTATTATCAATAATAGCCAAAAGTTTTCTGAAATGAGGAATGCTTATTCAACATCATCAAAGGTTTTAGAATTCCAGCTGGCTTCCTTTGGCATTTGTTTGATGAAGTGCACATCCCAATCAATTACGGTGATGAATTCCATTGGGTGTTGACAGTCGTCGTTCTAAAAGAGAGGCGCATCCGAGTTTAAGACTCGATGTAGGGAAGGAGACGTTCTGGGCCATCATCAGAGATACAAAAGCTGGACATAATATTGCCTACCTACCTTAATATAAGTACTTTTTGGACTAAAAGGTTCGTATTGATTGGTCGACGATTGAAGCATATCGGGATAAAATGGACAATCCATTTGATGTAGAATATGTTGAAGGAATTTCTCAACAACCCATTGGTAGTCTGTAAGTATCAATCAAGTATCATGGTTTAATTTTATTTCATAAATTTCATAATGCTTATATTAATTGCAAGATAGGGATTATCTAATTTATACAAACGCTGGAATTGCGGTCTTTTTATTATCGCTTACGCCAAGTATTTGAGTGATGGATTACAAGTACCAAATGATGGACTTGATGCCAGATTACTCCATAAAATATATGCTACTCTTTTATGGAAATACACAGAAGCAAAAGCTCAAAACCAGTACACAAGTGACATTAAAGATCCACAACGACTAAAGCCGAGTTCCATAGCTCCGGATGAAGAACAACTTGTCCATATTGAGTAGATCTTTACTGTAAAAGTAATAACCTCACCTTAAGAGTTGTTTGCACCCAAACTTAAATTGTTGATTTATTTATTGAGTGGATCATTTGTACCCATAATAATTATTTTTACATTTCATTTTATAAAGGTTTTGATTTATTTATTTTTTCTATGTTATCCTTATAGTTGAAGTTATTAATTGAAATAGAATACTAGATTTGAATATTGCAATAGATAATGTATCTGTTTCAACAAACGACATATCTGTTGGAAATTATCAAACATATTTAGACATATGTTGGAACATGTCTGTCATCTGTTAGAAATAATCAAACAGGTCTTCCTACTATTTTAATTTATTCTAATATATGACCTTGTCTGTTGCAACAGATAGACTTAGATATAAACATCTGCATAATGCAATAGATGACCAACTTATTACAACAAATAAACTATCTGTCGGAACAAATAGTCTATCTGTTATAACTAATAGAGAATTTGTTGCATTATAAAAAAATTAATTTTCATCGAGTATTAAAAATTGTCATGAAATAAAAATTGTCATGGTCATTGTGTTTCTACATCAGTTTTTTTATACACAGGCTCCAACCATTTAGTTAGTACCCCATAAGCCCAGACCTCTTGCATTCTTGCCACAGTGTTGTCGCATAGAAAGGTTGTTGGGTTGGACATTTCTGTGTCTGTCAACAAACATTTGAAGTGTGCAAGCATGTACAACCCGCATGTGGCACCAGTTTCATTTTTTGGAAGGTCCTTGTCCTTATTTCGACCATCAAAATCCCATGTTGCTTTAACACTTTTCTTGGAAAATGATTCATCAGTTCACTCTGCCTTAACAAGTTGGGGAAAACTGCCTACAGTGGCTATATCTTGGTAAAAAAAATTGCCTCCTCAAATACTGGTAAGTTGCAATCATAAACCTTTATCATTCCCTCCCCGAGCAGTATCTCAATAGCCAGGAAATGTTTTTTCTCCACATTCATGACTCCAAGAATCCTTTTTACTTTGGTCCAGTCCTTGCTATGTGAATATGGCCTCTTCCCTCTAACATAATTAATTATATCTCCATCCCATTAGAACCCAGAAACCAATGAATCAAATCCCAGGCCACCAGGAGTTGATGCTAGCTTAATAAGGTCAGCGTACCTATCCTTGAAATTATTATAGAATTTAAGGTCCATTATCCTATCGGCAACATCATAAGATACCGGGTACACTAATTGTCTTTCCCTCATGAGACAGAGAATTTCATCAACCCAGAAACCTAACTGCTCTTCTTATGGTTATTTCTCCAGCCATTTACTTTTTTATTAACTCCACCGTTGCGTCTGCTATTGTATCAACAAGACCCAGAGTAATAAAAGAAGTCATTCCCAATTTCTACTCAGTAGGAATGATCTATAGATGCACAACCTAAAAGAAAGGGTAGATATGTTTAAATCAAAGAGTATTTACAGTCAGTTGGGCAATGTGTTAACATAGGTAAATTATGCAATAGATGATGTTTATGGTGTAACAAATGATTCATATATGGCAACAAATTAACCTTCTGTTGCATTAGATTAACCATCTATTGTATCAGTTGCAGTAGATGGGTAATCAGAAAAGTCAGGTTCAGAGAACCAAAGCAACAGATAGGTAATCTATTGTGAAAAATAACTCATCTGTCTCAACAGATTACCAATCTATTGCACTAAATGGGTAATATGTTAAGATAAATTGCAATAAATTATCAATCTATTGCAACATATGAATCATTTGTTTCAATGTCTTTCTTTGAGTCAAATTATTTTACTTGAAAGAAGACTTACTGCATCATCCGAAGGGTTAAAGAGACCAACCTCCTTAATTCTTGTGTTGCTCTTTGCAGCCAACCACCTAAGGATCCTTTGATGAGAAACCTCATTGGGGTAATCCTTGACCTGCTTTTCGGGGAGGGGGGGGAGGGGGGAAGAATAGCTTCAAATGCCCAAGCCTAAAAATTGTAAATAGAAAAAAAGCCAAAATAAGTCATAATAATTATTCAATATATAAATAGTGATTAAATTTACCATGAAAGCCCAACGAAAGTCGTACAAGGTGATCATCCTTAGGGATAGCTTTGTCAATAAATATTTGACAACCAACTTGTCACTGTCATATCCCTAAGGATAATTGTTAAATTTCTTAAGATCCTCAGCAAGCTCCAACAAATCATCTTCTATGACTTTGTTCACGTCTCTTGTCAATATAATAGAATGGGAATACCAAACCAAGCACAATTCTCCTTGTACTTCTTTTTTATGGATTTATCCTTGAGATGTTGTAAAAACATAGTGGCTCTGTAGCCACATCCCGCAATGTCCAATAAACCATCTATTTTTTCCTTGTGTTTGTTGGTTTTGGTGGGTGGCCGCTTGGACAATGCCTTGCATTTATTTGATGGTGGTGGTTTGGCCGTTCTGTTTCCCTTGGACTTTATATAAGGTATTTCCTTGATGAGAGGTTCTTTTGACTATGTCAAACCCCTTTATGCCAAAATAAATCGACATACCACAGTAGTTGATCCAGATTTCATCCATCTCTATGCCTCATCCTTTAAATATTTATCATCCCCCACGTACTTGATCCTGCATTTGAGAAAACCATATACTATGCTCATTTGGAAATGGGCATTGTTGTCTACAGGCAGCTCAAGAAAGTTCCCAAAGCAACTCTTCTTAAAAAATTCCTCTACTTTTTCATTCTTGATAGTATTCCTAAATTCTTCAAAAGGTTTCCCCAACTGAGATTTAACTACAAAATCACCAGTTAGTTCTGCAGGGTTATCTATTGGCTCTCAACTTGAAACCTATCAATACTAATCGTTTTGATAGAATTATGCTGGGATTTTGATCTTAATTCATGCCCCATTAGCGATGCATTATCATAATGTTGATTATCACCATCTTTCTCACTTTCTTGTTCCTCCTCTTCTTGTTTATCTTCTTTTTCTTCCTCCTCACTTTTATTTTCTTCACCAGCCTCTACATACCCTTCTCCACCTCCCTCAACATCATTTTCAAAACTTTCTCTCATCTTCAGTTTTCCCTGACCGAGATTGTTCAATAAGTTCCTCCAAATCCATTTGTACTTTATCCTTTTTTGTTAGGTGGTCATAAGTTGATCCACTTTCAGTTTCTTTTCTTTTAGGAGACATATTTTAACTACAAACAACAGAAAAACAAAAAATACATTACAATTGATGTCTGCATAATCTTTAAAAAAATTTAAGAAAAATTTCAATAAATTTTTATATGCCACATTATAAAAAAATTTCCAACCGATAACCCATCAGTTGGAAAAGATGAATCATCTGTTACAACATATGCATAACCTGTTGCAACAGATGAACAACCTGATGGATGAGATCAAAACAATCTTGCTACTCCTTTGTCTTATGCTAACAACGGAAACATTTGTTCAATAGATGGGAAATCTATTTGAAGACCTATGTTAATATCTCCCAACAGATGTTCCACCTATTACAAAAGATGGACCACAACACCAATGTCAGTACCACCACCACCACCACCGACAACAATAACAACAACACCAAGACCACCAACACAACCACCAAAAGCACCAACACCACCACCAATACTACAAATACTATCACCACCACGACCACCAATGCCACCAATACCAAGACCAAGACCACCAATGCAACCACCACCACCAACATAACCACAAAAAGCACCACCATCACTACCAAGACCACCGACACCACCACCACCACCACCAATACCACCACCACCACTAATGCCATCAATACCAATACCAAGACCACTAATACAACTACTAAGACCACCAACACCATCACCCAACACAACTAATACCAACATCAATACCACCAATACCACCACCAACATCACCAATAAGACCACCAACACCAATAACAAGACCACCAACACCACCAACAAGATAACCACCACCACCACCAATACCATCCAACAATACCATGACAGTCAATGAAATACTGTGATAAAAACTAGGATTTTTTTGAGTTCTTCCTATGTTTTTAGCATCAAAACTCTAAATTTTTAACCCATTCTCAAAGATAATACAACTAAAAGTGTTATTTTTCATTATTAACTAAAAATCCCTAATTTTTATAAGAAAAAACAAATGTAGAACTCTACTTAAACACTGTTACCTGTGAAGATAGAGAAAATGATAGATAAAAGTAAGAATGAAGTTGAAAATAACAACTACGTAGTGTGAAATGGGAAGAAAATTGATCTGTTGGGAAGGGTTGAGCAATATTGAGTAGTTATTGTTTGTATTATTGAAAGAGAATAAAAAGAGCGAGAACTTGAGATTTGAAATGATGAAATATTTTTCCCACAAATGGATGATTTGTTTGGGTTGATTTGTATTTTGGAAAAGAATGATGGGTTTTAAAAATGTTAATTTGGTCCGAATTGATCATAATTAGTTTTGTAAAAGAGATAAATTTTAACCATTTCATCATAATAAATTGTATTAAGTTCAATTAGAACACTGATGAATTTAATATTAGCTTGAACAATAGCTTGATATGAATCGTTTCAACTAAGATTGATCTATTAAAGACTCAAGTCAGGAGGAACTCAATACCAACATCATGCAATTAAAACAACTCAATTAAAATTATAGTTGACCCTATGAACTCATCCTTAGGTCTAGAAAAATCAATTTAGGTATTTCAACTAATGACATGATATGATTCGTTTCAACTCAAATTGATCGATTGATGACTTAGGTCAGGAGGAACGCAATACCAACATCATGTAATTGCAATGACTTAATTGAAATTGTAGTTAACCCTAGGAACTCATTCCTAGTTATAGAAAAATCAATTTAGGTATTTCAAACAATGGCTTGATATAAATCGTTTCAACTCAAATTGATCGATTGACGACTCAGCCGAGGAGGAATACAATACCAACATCATGCAATTACAATGACTCAATTGAAATTGTAGTTCATCCTATGAACTCATCTCTTATTCTATAAAAAATCAATTTAGGTATTTCAAATAATGGCTTGATATAAATTATTTCAACTCAATGAATCGATTAACGGCTCAGGTCAGGAGGAACACAATACCAATATAATGCAATTACAATGACTCAATTAAAATTATAGTTGATCCTATGAACTCATCCCTAGTTATAGAAAAATCAATTTAGGTATTTAAAATAATGGTTTTATATGAATCATTTCAACTAAGATTGATCGATTGATGATTCAGGTCAGGAGAAACATAAACCAACAGCATGTAATTGCAACAACTATATTGAAATTATAGTTGACCGTATGAAATCATCCCTAGTTCAAGAAAAATCAATTTAGGTATTTTAAATAATGGCTTGATATGAATCGTTTTAACCTAAATTGATCAATTGATGACTCAGATCAGAAGGAACGCAATACCAACATCATGCGATTGAAATGACTCAATTGAAATCATAGTTGACCCTATGAACTCATACCTAGTTCTAGAAAATCAATTTAGGTATTTCAAATAATGGCTTGATATGAATTATTTCAACTAAAATTTATAGATTGATGACTCAGGTCAGGAGGAAGGCAATACCGACATCTTACAATTGCAACAACTCAATTGAAATTGTAGTTGACCCTATGAACTCATCCCTGGTTATAGCAAAATCAATTTAGGTATTTCAAATAATGGCTTGATATAAATTGTATCAACTCAAATTAATTGATTGACGACTCAGGTCAGGAGGAATACAATACCAATATCATGCAATTGCAATAACTCAATTGAAATTATAGTTAGCCTTATGAACTCATCCCTAGTTCTAAAAAAATAAATTTAGGTATGAAGTTGAACCTATGAACTCAATTGAAATTGTATTAAAACAGAAATTTAACCTATTGCAATAGATGACTTATTTGTTGAAAAATATCAAACAAATAAAAAACCCATTACAACAGATAACTTATTTATTGAAAATTTTCGAATAGATAAAGAAATTTGTTGCAATAGATGACTTATCTATTTTAAGATCTTTTTTTAATTTAAAGAAATTTTCTATCTGAAATAGAAAAGATAAAATATTAAGGTGGTAAAAAATATTTCTTGGATAAATCAAAAATCTCCTTCTTGAGTTTCCATATCTTGTCTTTTCAATGTCATCTGTCCCTCAAGCCCCTCAAAGATATTAATGAATCTCTTAACCCATCTCTAGAATTATCTCTTCTTCAGCCATAAATTAATTCATCTCTATTCTTTTTCTTTCTCTCCTCTTTAGGATAATCACAACTATTACCTTTTTCTCTCTCTTTTCTCTACTCTTTCATATGAGAATCTCAACCGATCTATATTTTTTCTCAATTAAAATCGGTGATTTGATTCCCTTTATTTTGACATTGTAGGTATGAATCACTATTGCTCTTTCCTTCTCGTCTTCTTCTTTGCATGTTATTTAAATTAGTTATTTACATATGTTTCTTTTATTATTTACCTATTACCCATATCCTATTTATTGAGAAAATTGAATGAAAGGTGACTTTTATGTCTTGAATGAATGAGTCGTTGTTTTTATTAAAATATGCAAAAAAGGCCATCTGTTAGGAGAACTTAAAAGGCCTTGTTGGCAATATATTTTTTTTTGTATCTCTTTTATTTGTTTCTTTGTTCTTGATATTGTTGGTGGGGTTGGAACGTATGGTATTGGTGTTGTTGATGATGTTGGAACATATGATGTTGTTTTCTTATTGTTGATGTTATTATTGATGTTGGTGGTGGTGTTGGTGGTGTTGCAATAGATTCCCCAACTATTACAACTAGTGAATTTGTTATTGGAGTAAATCCAACAGCTTTTTCAAGAGATGACCCATTTGTTGCTACAGATGAATCAACTGTTGGAACAAATCAAACCACTAGCAAGGCTGGTTTAATTTATTCAAACAGATGACCCAAATGTTGTAATATGTTGGCTATCTGTTACAACTGATACGTAGTCTATTACAATAGATTGCTCATCTATTGAACAGAATAGGGAATGTTGCACCAGATGGGTCATTTATTGGAATGCTCATGGCAATGTGTTGTATTTATTTAATTTTGTATTACCCTTTTTTAAAATAATGTAGCCATCAATTGTAATATTCTTTTTTTAATCTATTATTTGACATCAATTATTTTTCTCTTGTTCGTAGATATAAGAAAGTGAAATTTGATCAACTTTTGCTCAACCAACACAAAAGGCTAGATTAAAGATGGGTTCGGAGGAATAAGTTTCTTATAAATGGAACCACTTAATATATGGGAGGTATGTATTACTGATCATGTTATCATGGAAATACACATAGAGTACACTGATTTTGTCAATGTTGTTTTTTACCAATTAGGCATTGATCATTCAAACAAGATATCTACAATTTTACAGTTAGATTTGATAGGTCCGAACTGGTAAAATCGAGGGACCTGTAGTTGGTTTCAATATCCTATTACGATTTAATAATGGTTTTGCAAATGTGTATGTGTCAAGTTTGGTGAATGGATTAAGTTTTGATGGCATTTTCAAAAGATTCAATAGTGATTGGACTGATTTTTAGGGTTTAATGGACTTTTGAAAGGCCTTCAAAGCGTCACACTGCTACAACCAAGAATGAAAATTAATATAGTTATTGTCCTAGCCCAAATTTATATAATTGGTTTGCTTGGGGTGATTATAATGCAACAGAAGTTGTGTTAGAAGAATACTTATAAAGGAAAAGGGGAGTTGATGAAGATTATATCATCTCAGACCTTATTAAAGAAGAAACATAGGGTACCAAGGAACATGTAGCGAATCTGGCTGATGAAATTGACATAAAACATGAGAAATCTGAATCAAATACAAATATAGAAGTGTATCCAAAAATGAAAATCTGTCAGTCGCCTCTCTCAAAGAAAAATAATGTAGTTGGCCACTTTTCTAGGTAACAACGACTAATTAGCGTGGTTAAAATGATCACCTACAAAGAAAATAACAGAACACCAAGGAAGCAGCTTTATGGGAACCAAGGGTTGAAATGATGTACAGTAAAGAATGAAACTTGCATCAAGGACTTCTGAAGTTGAAATAAGGAATCAAGCCAAGCCGGCAATTTTAGAAGTTACACTTGCATCCTAGGCCTTCACTTTGTGGGTTTGGTCACGTTAGTCGTAGTAAAAACAAAAAGGCTTGGGATTTCTACCCAACTTCATATCTTTTTGCTTCCACTGCTATTGACTTGATCGAAACCACAAACAGAGAGCATGTGATGCAATTTAAATTCTAAAATATTTCCTTGGGTTGATTCCTTATTTTAACTTCAAAGGTTCTTAACATAAGGTTTTATTCTTTACTGTACATTATTTCAACCCTAGGTTCCCGCAAAGTTGCTTTCTTGGTGTTCTGTTATTTTCTCTGTAGGTGATCATTCTGATTATGCTAACTAGTCACAATTCCCTAATAAAGTGTCCAACTACAGTATTTTTCTTCGAGAGAGTTGGCTGGCAGATTCTAATTTTTGGATACACTTTTATACTTGTACTTGATTAAGATTTCTCATGTTTTAAGTCAATTTCATCGGCCAGATTCGCTAGAAGTTCCTTGCTTTCTACCTTATGTTCCCTCTTCAGATTCAATCCTCTACAAAATAAGTCCCTCCATACTCGTTCATTCTACTCCACTTTATTTATTTCTTGCATTTTGTCTTTCATATTTTATCTTCAACCACTTCTCTTCAAAGACCAGATTTCTTTCTTATTTAGGTAAGTTTTTTTTATGTGTAAATATACCAGTTGGTAGTATACGTTGTATTATATTTGAACTCCTTTCTTTACTTTTTTATGTATGTTTTTTGTCAATTTATTTATATTCTAGATATGGTTGATCTTATTTGGGACATTGTTATTCTACGCAACACCATACGAGAACTTCAGAGGCAGGTTAACGAACTCCAATAGGAGTTGGCCACCGTGAGAGCAAGATGCTCCAAGATATTCATAGGCCGAGGAGTGCCTTGCTACCGGTTGACGATTGGCCGACTGAGAATAATAATAATAATAATAATAATAATAATAATAATAATAATTAGGTGATGTTTTTTATTTTTAAAGTATGTACTTTTATTTTCTATATCGGATCTACCTACCTAATGTATTTTGTTTTTGTTTAATGAAAATTTTATGTTTTGTCGAGTTTGACTTTTTAATTATATTAATTTTCATTCTGTCTGTTTCTTCTTCTCCACAAACATGTCGATGGTTAAACATAAGGAACAATATTGAATCCAGCAACAATAGCAAGAGTTTTGAGTTCTTTCAACAGATAGACAATCTGTTTAAATAGATTGGTTATCTGTTAGGTTTGTGGAAGGAATTGTATTGTATTTCTCCAATAGATTACCCATCCATTGCAATAGATTGGGCATCTATTGGAGAAACATATTCCAGTTTGATAAATTGTATTATATTCTTCCAGTAAATGTCCATCTGTTGCAATAGATGGGTAGTTTGCTGAAAATAATTTTGTGGTCTATTGAATTTAGTTTCTGTTTTACCTCTTTTTATTGATGCACAAGTTAATAAAAAAGATATTTTATATAATAAATAATAACATTTACATTCACAACAATGAGTTAAAAATATCACAGTCGATATAAAATAACAACACAAGTTTTGGTATTATAATTTGGGGTACCTAAATAATGACATTTGTTATTAATCCATTCATTAGTGGTACCTAAATAAAAATATTTGTTAAAAAAGTTAATAAGGGCATCATAATAAAATTAATAGTGATTTTATAGTACCATAACATGAACCCTAATAGATGAATAACCTGTTGCAACCAGTGAATAATATGTTGCAATATGTTTGTTATATATTGCAATAGATGAATCACCTATTGGTAATTTATGTTACAGTACTTAGAAACTGAAGCTGATTCCAACAAATAAGTCATCTATTAGAAAAGTTGACTCATATATTGCAACAGACTATACATCTGTTGCAACAGATTAATCACTTATTGGGATGTACTATAGAACCTTTGAAGCTTATTCCAATAGATGAATTATATGTTGCAATGGATAAATAACCTAGTGCAATAAAGTAGTTACCTGTTACAACAGACGACTCATCTTTTGAAATTGAGTTCAGGTTCTATTACAACAGGCGAGTAATTTGTGTCAACAGATGACTCTTTATTACAACAGATATCTCATCTGTCGCAACAGATGACCTATCTGTTTGATTTTTGTTATAGCACTATAAAACCATAAACATGAATACAATAGATGAGTCTTCCATTGCATCGGATAACTTATTTGTTGCAACAGATGAGTCATCTATTAAAATAGATGAATCTATTGATGGTTTTATGTTTATAGTTCTATCCATTATTTTAAAAACAACAGTAGTAGTGTACCCAGATGAGAAATTCAACTAAAAATTATAATTTTACCTACCAACATCTCATGTGAAGTAATGCCAAAGTGATGTATGAAACAAAATTTGACCTAAAAAATTAGTGAAGTTGCAATAGTAGCGGTAACAACAACAACAATGGTAAGCAAGAAGAAGAAGATGATGATAATGAAAAATAAGATAATGATAATGAAGAATAAGATGATGAATAAAGCAGTAGAAACAATGAACAACCAAAATGATGAAGGAGATAAAAACAACATTAATGAGAGGAGATAGGATACATGAGTCATTATTCCCTCAGTTTCTAGTTATATTGGGTCAATATTTGGATCAAAGTGTAAATTTAAAAACTTGTGGGCTATTCTCCAACTTTTCCAACTTTCTTAATCACTAATAAAGTAATTTTCACCTACACTTAATTATTAAAACTTAAGTCACCTACACCTCATTTTCAAACTATTTTATCACTTTTAGCTACATTTCCTTGGGAAGATGGTGGTTATTAATTGGAAAAATTATAAAGAGAACTTCATACTCAAGTGGAAACTTTAAACAAAGTTGTGACATGGTTTCTGTTGCACGTTACATATTAAGAATTCATCCTTTTTATGACAAGACACACAAATTGACATGTCTGTTAAAACTGTAGAAATGAGACACGAAAGAACTACATAATGGCTTGCGATAACTGTATTTAAACAAGAAAGCTGAAAGTGTATAACCAACCAACATCTGCCTACTTGCAAAGGTTATGACTCTCCTTGTTCACTAGAAACATTTTAACTTCATTTTGCTTTGGGTTTGGAAAGGGGGACGTCACAACCTTGATTTAACTGTCAACATACTTTTAATCTTACTAGTCGTGTACATATAGCCTCTGCTTTCATTTTCATTAAAAGAATCTCAAAGGAAACTAAGAAATACTATGGGAGTGTTTGGTATGAAGAAATATATTTTCCATGGAAAATGTTTTCCTAGAAAATGTTTTCATGAAAAATATGTTGGTTTCTTATTTATTTTCTTATGTTTGGTTGATGAGTAAAAAATATTTTTTGAAAATATTTTTTTGTTTGGTTGGTGAATGAAATTTTTTTAAAGAAAATATATTTTAGTATTTGGCTAAAGAGTAGAAAATATTTTTTAGAAAATAATTTTTGATCTCAAAAATACTTTTTTCCAGGTGTGTTCGGTATGAAGGAGGAAAATATCTTTTCTAGAAAAATAAGTTATTTGTTACTTATATTCCTATGTTTGTTATGCAAGTAGGAAAATATTTTCTAAAATTATTTGTATATATTTAACAAAAATTAATGAAAACGAGAATGGTACAAAGGGTGGGTTAAGGAAAAAGTTTTGAAACTTTTTTTAAAATCAAATTTAAAAATTTAAATCTTTTTTTTGGTAGGGGGATGGAGGGAGGGGAGGGAGGTGTCAGTGAAAATTTAGCTAAAAGTGACAAAAAAGTTTGAAAATAAAGTGTAGATGACTCAAGTTTTAATAATTGAGTGTAGGTGATAATTACTTTCTTAATGATTAAAAAAGTTGGAAAATTTAAGAATAGCCTACAAGTTTTTGAAATTACACTTTGATCCAAATGTTGACCAAATATAACTAGAAATAGAGGGAATAATAATGTGCATTTTCTCTCTCTTCTCATCATTGTTGTTTTCTATCTTCGCCATTTTTGTTGTTCATTATTGTTGCTTCTTTATTCGTCATCTTGTTCTTTATTATCATCATCTTCTTCTTCATTATCATCATCATCTTCTTCTTGTTCACCATTGTTGTTATTATTACTGCTACTGCTGCTACTTAACCAATTTTTTAGGTTAAATTTTGTTTTGTACATCACTTTGAAATTACTTCATAGGCGACGTTGGTAAGTAAAATTATGATTTTTAGTTGAATTTCTCATTTGGGTGCACTACTACTGTTATTTTTAAAACAATGGATAGAACCATAAACATGAACCCAACAACAGATTCATCTATTTAAGATAGATGAGTCATTTGTCATAATGGAAGACTTATATGTTGGATTTATATTTATGGTTTTATAGTGTTGTAATATGAATCGAACAGATGTAAAATACCCTGGTTTTTGGACCTTAGAAAATTTCCTTGATTTTTGATTTTTTGGCAAGATATGACCTAGGGAATGAGTCATACACATAAGTATGGGTGGTATGGTCCAGTCGTATGCTGACCAGTGTTGGTTAGTGGGGTGGATTTAGTTACTAAATGGGTACGACCTGGGTGGTATGAGTCATATCAGTGGAAACATGTTGTTTGGTTACTTAACTTAACCTTGAACTTGGTAACTTAGGTTGGATCTGAGTACAAGTTGCTCACCATAAGCCATAATCCAGGGTACGAGTTGTACCCAAGACTCGTATAGTAGATAGATTTCAAACCTCCTCGATACTATTCTGCCAGGGGTACGATTTATGAGTACTAGTCGTACACTTGGATACATCTTGGGTTTGGGTGTGTCATACCTTGGACAGTATTGGATCCAAGGGGAAAATCCTAGGGTACAAAAGGTGGGTACCACTCATATAGAATGAGTACTACTCATGAGGGTTAGTCGTATCCTATAATGGAAATTAAGTGCAGTTTAAGTGAGGGCAATTTGGACATTTCCCCACTTATCCTAATAAGGTCCCACGATTTATATTGCATTTTGGAGGTTATTTGCCCTACTATTCTATTCTTAAACACATAAAAAACACTCTTAAATCCTCTTTAGAGTTTTTTGGGCAAAGAAAGCTAGGGTTTCATCTTAAGGAGTAAATTGGGGCTTGTCTTGGTGATTTCTCTCCATCTTCATCTTGGTTTAAGGCATGTTGTCGTCTCTCATAGTTAGTTCCAACTAAAGTCATGGATGTTATACAATGTTTTCATGATTTGAATGTTGTATGATTTTGTGTTTTCAAATATGATTTAAGCAGTTTTGGCTATAAATGCGTGGTTATGATTTTTCCATATTTTAATTATGCTTTTATATACATTAATGGTAGTTTTGGATAATTGGTTGCATGGAAATAGTTGTTTGGTGATTGGCTTTGGTTTTAGAAATACTATGCCCCTAATGTGTTTGATAAAATACCTATAAAGATGTTTTCACCATAATATTGGGTTTTCAATGGAACTTATGCATGGTTTAAACTTGGTACTAGAACCCTAAATGATGTGAATGGCTTAAATTAATAAACATACTTGTGGGATACAAAGAAATCCCTCAAGTTAATATGGTAATGAATACTTGTGGGGTACATAGGTCCCTGAGTTAATTGGATAAATTGACCTATGGGTATAGGAGAATTCCTTGACCACTAAAAGGTTTGGCTAAGGACAATACTTTCAAGTTAAGTCGGTATGACGATACCATTACTAATATCCTTGGTTAATAATAATGGAATATTGGGTTAGTTGGAAATAGTTTTAATAGGCAATAATGGCGGGTTGTGATAGCTAACCGTGAAGGTGGGAGTTCAATAGATGAACACTGGAAACTCGTGTTTTCCTTCATGAGGGGTAGGTTATGGCGATCTTATATGATACTTATGAGGTACATAGGAATCATTTAGTTACATTGTACATATATATCATGGAGAGTGAATGGTATATAGGAATCCCCAACTCTTGTGGTATCTCTAGTTCATGAGGCTACATGTATTGGGGCCCATTTTAGGGGTTACACTAGACCCATACAGCCCATGGGTGGTTAAGTATAGTTAAGCTTTACATAGCTAGGTTAAAGGATTTAAATGTATGCTAAACCCAATTCCCTTTCGCGGCATGGTTATATATATGTATGGGTTGTATGATATGGATGGTTTTAATTGGTTTTCTCAAATGGCATTATTTTGTCCTTATCTTGAGTTCATGCTAGCATTTACCTGTTAATCCTTCTTTGGGTTGTTATATCCCCATGCGATGCAGGAACCGACCATTCTACTCCTCATGTTTAGAATTTGGGCATTCGAGGGTCAGCTTTGTATTGAAGTAGTGAGCTTCCATATTTCCATAAGGCTCCATTTCATGGATATTATTTCATACTTTGGATTATTTAGGATATTGGTTTTGGCTATAGTTAGGGGCATATCCCAACCGAATTTTTGTATTCGTTTGATTAGAGGCTTTAGTCCTACTACTATGGGTTGGAATGGGCGGTATTGGTATTAGTGTTAGCCTTAGTATTGGAATTGGTATTGGGGCTGACATCATTGGACAAAATTTCTCACTATTCCATCATAATTCTTTTTGGGATTATATATTTGATTATTAATAAACCTTATTTGGTTATGGTCAGATTTATGGTTTTAGTTTGGCTTGGTATGGTTGGATGGTTGGATTCGATTAGGTTAGTCACGGCCGTGATCCTATCCTAGAGTCTTTATGTGAGCTATTATGCTATCTTATTATATATTCAAAATTCAGTAAACTCAAGGTAGGTGGCTGGAGGTTGGGTTAGGTAACGGTGGTGGTTTCAGATCCGGTCAAACTTAGGACACCCATGATGATAAAACCCCGAGTCGAATCATGTCAAGTTGGTTCAGAGCTTTAGGTTCATAGTCAATTGGGAGTCCACAAAGTCATGTCTAGTAGAGTCTCTTTCAGGGGCGTGTAGCGCACCACACTCATAAGAGAGATGCTACAAGGAATTTAGGAATGTTTCACTTTCTTGGTACTCTATTTTAAAGCTTGAAGTCTGAGTCCTGGCATTCTTCTCTAATCCTTTATTGTTCACTTTTCTAATCATGCATCGACGATCTGGAACACAAGAAAATTCTTATGTGCCATCTGGGGATGATGTTAATAGGTTACGTCCTACTCCTGGAGTTTGCACTTGTTCTCAAGGTCCTGTCCCAGATTGTTCTGGAGTTCCCCTAGTTGTTACTAGTCCTCCTCAGGGTAAGGTGACTAATGTGGAATTTTACCAATTTATTTATTATATTGCTCAATTGTTGTTGCTCAAACTAAGCGGGATGCATCTGGTGGTTTATCAGCTGAGGACACAAGGGTTAGCCAGTTTATGAAGATAAATCCTTCTACTTTTACTAGTCTGAAGATGGATGAGGATCCTTAGGGTTTCTTAGATGAAATAGAGAAGATATTCAGGGTGATGCAGGTCATGAATATGGAAGGTATAAATTTTACAACTTATAGCTCAAGGATATTACATACCAATGGTACGGAGAGTGGGATATGGATAGAGGTGGTATGGAGGAGTTGTCCTTATGGGATGCTTTTTCTAATGCTTTTCTAGATTGTTTCTTTCCTCAAGAGCTGAGGGAAGCGAAGATGGAGAAGTTTGTGAATCTAAAGAAAGGTAAAATGTCTTTCAAGGAATATGCCTTGAAGTTTCATCAGTTGTTAAGGTTAGCTCCTGATTTGGTGGCTGTCATGAGGGTGAGAATGAGAAAGTTCACTTCTAGGCTATCTCAGGATTTAATCCTTGAAATCAAGACTACTTTTCTAATTAAGGATATGGATATTTTGAGGTTAGTTGTTCATATGCAGTAGGTAGAGGATGAAAAGGGAAAATAAGCAGAGTTTGGGGAAAGGCGGTGTAAGAGGAGTTGGTTCTCTAAGCAGATTATTGCCTAACAGTACGACAGTTGGGATGGAGGTAAATAGATAAAGAAGAAGTTGGGGAGTTTGGGATCCTTTTCTACTGCTAGTGCTCCTTACTTGAGGCAGTCGAATAACAGGCGTCCATAAGGTGGTGATAAATTTCGAGCACAAGGTGCCCAATCTCAGGCGAGTGGGGGTCAGTCAGCTTTTTTATGCCCTTCTTACCAGTTCTATGGTTGTCTTTATTGGCTAAATTGTAATGAATTTATGGACAAGTGTTTTACATATGGACAGCAAGCCATATGCTTAGAAATTATGTAGCTGGTAAGGGTGCACTAGGAGCGGTCAAAGCTCTGATTAGTTAGTCTTTTGCTCTTGCACCTAGTGGTGTAGATTTGGTGTCTGCTCCTACTTCTTGTATCGGCATATGCTACAATAATTTGTATGCTCTTACATCTCGATAGGAATCTGAGGCATCACCTAATGTCTTTACTTGTACATTATAACTCTTTTATCGTGACGTGTATTGTCTACTTGATTTGGGGTCCCCTCTTTCTTATATGACCCCATTTATGGCTGAATGTATTGGTTTTGATCCTGAGGATATCTCAAATACTTTTTCTATTTCTACCCTGGTAGGTAACTCAGTTATCTCTAAAAGAGTCTATAGGGGTATGTGGTATCTGTAGGTGGTAGGCAAACTTTGGTGGATTTGTTTTAGCTGGATATGGTAGACTTTGATGTCATTTTAGGAATGGATTGGTTACACTCTTGTTATGTATCCTTGGATTGTTGGACCTATAAGGTTGTCTTTAGGTTTCCTGGTGAAACACTTATAGAGTGGGAGGGATGTTCCCTAGCTCCTGAAGGGGTTTATTTCTTATCTTAGAGCTCAGAGGTTAATCTCTAAAGGTTGTCTCTATCACTTGATCTGGTTTATAGATTCTAACTTGGAAGGTCCTTCCCAATATTTGGTTCTGATGGTAAATGAGTTTCCCGAGGTCTTTCTGGATAATCTTCCTAGTGTTCCTCCAAATAAGGAAATCGAGTTTGATATTGATTTGGTTGCAGACACTCATACAATATTTATTCCTTCTTATAGAATGGATCCATCTGAGTTGAGAAAACTCAAGTAGCAACTTAAGAATCTTTTGAATAAGGGGTTTATTCATCCTAGTATATCCCCGTGAGGTGCACCATTGTAGTTTGTGCATAAGAAGGATAGTTCCCTTCGGATGTACATTGACTATCAATAGTTAAATAAGGTGACGGTCAAGAACACGTATCCTCTCCCAAGGATAGATGACTTGTTTGATCAAGTGCAAGGTGCCAAGTTCTTATCTAAGATAGATCTTTGGTCTTGGTATCATCAGCTTAAGATTAGAGAGGAAGATATCCCTAAGACAACTTTTCATACTTGGTATGGGAACTTTGAATTCTTGGTGATGTCATTTGGCTTGACTAATGCCCCAGCGACATTCATGGATTTGATGAATAAGGTTTTCAGGTAGTTCTTACATCTCTTTATCATTGTGTTTATTGATGACATCTTGGTGTATTCAAAAAGTAAGGTAGATCATACTAATCACCTCTATGTGGTATTGTAGACCTTGAAGGAACAATAGTTGTATGTCAACTTCTCCAAGTATGAGTTTAGGTTGAACACTGTAACTTTCTTGGGTCATATTATTTCTAGTGATGGGATCATGGTGGATTCTCAAAAGGTTGCACTTGTGAAAAAATAGCCTAGACCCATGACTCTAATCAACATTTAGAGTTTCTTGGGTTTGGATAAGTATTATCGGTGGTTTGTGAAAAGCTTTTCTATGATAGCTACTTTTTTTACTAAGTTGACTCAGAAAAAGGAAAATTTTTCTTGGTCTAAAACGTGTGAAAGGAGTTTTGAGAAGCTTAAGGACAAGCTAGCTTCGGCTCTGATTTTGACATTGTGTGAAGGTAATGAGGGGTTTGTGGTTTATTGTAATGAATCTAGGGTGGGGCTTGGTTGTGTCTTGATGCAGCATATGAAGGTGATTGCCTATGCTTATAGGTAGTTGAAAATGCATGAGAAAAATTATCCGACTCATGGTTTGGAGTTGTTGGCGGTGGCTTTTTATTTGAAAATATGGCAACATTATCTATATAGAGTGCATGTAGACATCTTTCTAATCATAAGAGTCTATAGTATGTGTTCACTCAGAAGGAGCTAAATCTCAGTAGAGAAAATGGTTGGAGCTTCTCAAGGACTATGATATGAGTCTTCACTATCATCTAGGTAAGGCTAATGTTGTTGTTGATTCTCTTAGAAGGTAATCCATGGGGAGTTTAGCTTATATAGATAAGGAGAAGCGGGAATTGGTGAAGGATATTCACCGCTTGGCTAATCTTAGAGTTTATCTCTTGGACTCCGCGAATGGTCGTGTAATGGTACAAAAAATGGTTCAGTCATCTCTTGCTGCAGAGATTAACTCTTGGTGTAGAGATTAAGGATAAGCAAGTCCTAGATCCTATCTTTATGAATCTCAAGAGCAATTTGGGTATGCAAAAGGTAATGGTGTTTAAGATCAGTGGTGATAGTACTTTACGGTACCATGGGAGGTTGTGCATTCCTAATGTCAATGGATTGCGACAAACGATCTTGGTTGAGGTAAGTGAATCATGCTACGTTGTATATATTAGCTCGACAAAGATGTATCATGATCACAAGGAGATGTATTAGTGGAATGGTATGAAAAAGGATATGGCTGATTTTGTAGCCAAATACATGGTGTGTCAACGAGTTAAAGTTGAGCACGTGAGACCTGGTGGGTTGTGTTAAGAAATTGATTTGGCCAAATAGAAATGGTAGGTAATTAATATGGATTTTGTTATCGATCTTCCTCCATCTCGAAACCAATTTAATTTGGTTTGGGTCATCATGGATGGGATGACATAGTCTGCTCATTTCTTGCTGGTAAGGACTACCTTTCCTACAAAGGATTATGCGAAGTTGTATCTTCAGAAGATTGTGAAGCTGGATGAGGTGCCTATTTTGATTATCTCTAATCATGGTATGCAGTTTTCATCTTATTTATGGCAGGCTTTTCAAAAGGGATTGGGTACTAAGATGAGTCTGAGTACTACGTTTCATCCTCAGATGGATGCTCAAGTGGAAAGGAATATTCAGATATTGAAGGATATGCTTCAGGCATATGTGATTGACTATGGTGGCAGTTGGGTTGAGCATCTACCTTTGGTAGAGTTTTCTTACAATAATAGCTATCATTCTAGTATTAGTATGGCCCCTTTTGAGGCATTGTCTGATAGGAGGTGTAGATCTCTTATTGGATGGTTCAAGCTTGGTAAGGCTGATATGTTCGGTCTGGATTTGGTCTATTGGGATATGGAAAAGGTGAGGTGATTTGGGATAGTCTTAAGGCTTCCCAAAGTCGCCAAAAGTCCTATACAGATATAAGGCATAGAGACTTGGAGTTTGAGGTTGGGGATAGGGCGTTCTTAAAGGTATCTCCCAAGAAGGGAGTAATGAAGTTTGGTAAAAAAAGAAAGATCAGTCACTGGTATATTGGTCCTTATGTGGTTCTGCAAAAGGTTGGTAATGTGGCTTATGAATTGGAGTTGTCTTCTAGTTTGAGCTCCGTTCATCTGGTATTACATATTTCCATGTTAAGGAAGTGCATTGGTGATCCTTCTTCGATTGTTCCTTTGGAGGGGTTGGGTATCTCAAACTCTCTATCTTATGAAGAGGTCCAGATATAGACACTGGATCGGTAGGTTCATCAGTTGCAGACCAAGGATATGGCTTTAGTCAAGGTTCTTTGGCGGAACTATAAGGTTAAAGAAGATACATGGGAAGCGAATGAAGACATGAAGTCCAAGTATCCACATTTATTTTTTGCTCCTGAGATTCGTGTGAAAGGTATGTGTCTTGAACATATCTTTATTTTCTTAGTTTGTTAAAGGAAATATTAATACCTTTGCATCTTTATTTTCAAACTTTGTTAAAGACTGGGAATATATTAGATAATACAAATGGCTCATGCATGTGGTTACCCCTACCTTGTCCATCATTCGGGGATAAATGTTTCTAGTGGGGGAGACTGAAATACCCTAGTTTCTAAACCTTAGAAAATTTCCTTGATTTCTAGTTTTTGGGCAAGATACGACTTAGGGAACGAGTCGTACACTTAGGTACGGGTGGTATGGTGCAGTCGTATGCAGACCAGTATTAGTTAGTGGGGTAGATTTAGTTACTTGAATGGGTACGACCTGGGTGGTGCGATTCATATCGGTGTACACAGGTTGTTTGGTTATTTCACTTAAACTTAAACTTGGTAACTTAGGTTGGATCTGAGTACGAGTGGATCACCATGAGCCGTAAGCCAGGGTATGAATTATAACAAGGACTCGTATAGAGGACAGTGGTTAAACCTCCTAGATTCTATTCTTCCAAGGGTACAATTTATGGGTACTAGTCTTACACTTGGATACGACTTGGGTTTGTGTGTGTCATACCTTGGGAAAGTTTTGGGTCCTAAGGGGAAAGCCTGAGGTATGAGAGGTGGGTACCACTCATAGAGGATGGGTACGACTCGTGAGTATCAGTCGTACCCTATGATGGGAATTAAGTATAGTTTAAGTAAGGGCAATCTGGACATTTCTCCATTTATACTAATAAGGTCCCACAATTTATATTGCACTTGGGAGGTTATTTGCCATACTATTTTATTCTTAAATACTTAGAAAACACTTTTAAATCCTCTCTAAAGTTTTTTAGGCAAGGAAAGCTAGGGTTTCATCTTAAGAAGTAAATTGGGGCTTGTCTTGGTGATTTATCTCCATCATCATCTTGGTTTAAGGCATGTTATCTTCCTTCATTGTTAGTTCCAACTAATGGCATTGATTTTATACAATGTTTTCATGATTTAAATATTGTATGATTTTGGGTTTTAAAATATAATTTGGAGGGGTTTGGCTATAAATGCTTAGTTATGGTTTTCCCATATTTTAATTATGCTTTTATATGCATTAATGGTATTTTTTGATAATTGGTTGCATGGGAATGGTTGTTTGGTAATTGGTGTTGGTTTTGAAAATACTATGCCCCCAATGTGTTTGATAAAATGCCTATAACAATATTTTCACCATAATATTAGGTTTTCAATGGAACTTATGCATAGTTTAAACCTTGTAATGGAACCCTAAATGATATGAATGGTTTTAATGATTTTGGAATAATTTGGCTTAATAAACATACTTGTGGGGTACAAGGGAATCTCCAAGGTAATATGGTAATGAATAATTGTGGGGTATATGGGAATCCCTTGACCACTAAAAGGTTTGGCTAAGGACAATACATGCAAGTTATAGTCGATATGACTATACCACTACTAATATCCTTGGTTAATAATAATGGAATAATAGTTTGGTTAGAAATGGTTTTAATTGGGCAATAAAGGCGGGTTGAGAAAGCTAACCATGAAGGTGGGAGTCCAATGGATTAACACTGGAAACTCGTGTTTGCCAATATGAGGGATAGGTCATAGAGACCTTATATGATACTTATGAGGTACACGGGAATCCTCTAGGTACACTATACATATGTATTATGGAGAGTGAAGGGTACATGGGAGTCCCCGACTCTTGTGGTATCTACGGTTCGTGCGGCTACATGCATCGGGGCCCGTTCAGGGGTTACACTAGACCCATATAGCCCGTGGGTGGTCAAGGACGGTTAAGCTTCACATACCCAGGTTGAAGGATTTAAATGCATGCTAAACCCGATTCCCTTTTCTGGCATGGTTATATATATATATATATATATATGTATGTATATATGGGTTGTATGCATATGGATGGTTTTACTTTGTTTTCTTAAATGATATTATTTTTTCCTTATCCTAAGTTCATGCTAGTGTTCACCCACTTACCAGGTTTGGGCGGTTGTATCCCAACACGATACAGGAACCGACTGTTCTACTCCTCCTACTTAGCATTCGAACATTTAGGGGCCAGCTTCTATCTTTCTAGACGCTCCATTTCATGGATGTTATTTCATACTTTGGATTATTTATGGGTATTGGTTTTGTCTATAGTTGGGGAAATGTACCAACCGAATTTTTGTATTTCTTTACTTAGAGGATTTTATGGAACTACTATGGGTTGGAATGGGTGGGATCGATATTAGTGTCAGTCTTAGTATTGGCATTGGTATCGGGTTGACATCATTGGGCAAAATTTCTTATTGTTCCATCATATTTCATTATGGAATTATATATTTAATTATTAATGGAACTTATTTGGTTATGGTCGGATTTATGGTTTTGGTTTGGTGTTGTTGGACGGTTGGTAGGGGACGGTTGGACTCTGTTGGGTTGGTCATAGTTGTGATCCTATCCCCCTATCCCAGAGTCGTGAGCTGTTATTCTATATTGTTATGTGTTCGAAATTCATCCAACTCAGGAAAGGCAGATGGAGGTTGGGTTAGGTAACGGAGGTGGTCTCCGGTCCTGGTCAGACTAGGGACACCCATTACGACAATGCCCCGGTTTGGGGCGGGTTGAGATAGGTCATTTGTTGCAACAGACGTGTTATTTGTTGCAACAGAGGAGTCATCGATTGACACAGATTACTTACCTGTTGCAATAGAACCTGAACTCGATTCCAATAGATGAGTCATCTATTGCAACAGGTAACTAATCTGTTAGACCAGGTTATTTATCTGTTGCAACATGTCACTTATCTATTGGAATCAGCTTCAAAGGTTTTGTAGTACATCCCAACAGGTGATTTATCTGTTGCAATAGATGTAAAATTTGTTGCAACATATGAGTCAACTTTTCCAATAGATGACTCATCTGTTGGAATCAGTTTCAAGTTCTATAGTATTGTAACATGAATTACCAACAGGTGATTTATCTGTTGCAACATATAACTAACCTGTTGCAACATATTATTCACCGGTTGCAACAAATTTCTCATTGGTTGGGATTCATATTACGGTACTATAAAATAACTATTAATTTTATTATGATGTCATTATTAACTTTTTTTAACAAATGTCTTTATTTAGGTACCACTAATGAAGGGATCAATAACAAATGTTTTTATTTAGGTACCACAAGTTGTAATAGCAAAACTTGTGTTGCTATTTTTTATGAACTTTGAAATTTTTAACTCATTTTTGTGAACGTAAATGTTATTATTTATCATATAAAATATCTTTTTTATTAACTTGTGCATTAATAAAAAGAGGTAAAACAGGAACCAAATACAATAAACCACAAAATTATTTTCAGCAGACTATCCATATGTTGCAACAGATCGACATTTGCTGGAAGAACACAATATAGCTCATCAAACTGGAATGTGTTCCTCTAACATATGCCTAATGTGTTGCAACATATGGGTAATATGTTGGAGCAAAACAATACAGTTCCTGCCATAAACCCAATAGATGGTCCATCTATTAAAAGAACTCAAAATTCTTGCTATTGCTACTGGATTCAAATTGTTCCTTATGTCCAACCATCGACTTGTTTGTTGAGAAGAAGAAATAGAAACAATGAAAATTAAATAAGAATTAAAAATTCAAACTCGACCAAACATAAATTTTTCATTAAACAAAAACAAAATACATTAGGTAGGTAGATTTGATATACAAAAATAAAAATACATATGCTAAAATAAAATTTTATCACCTGATTATTACTATTATTATTATTATTATTATTGTTATTATTATTATTAATAATAATGTTATTCTCATCTATCCAATCATCAACTAGCAGCAGTAGGGCACTCCTTAGCCTGCGAATCTCTTAGAGCATCCTTTCTCTCACAGCGGTCAACTTCCACTGGAGTTCATTACCCTACCTCTAAAGATCCCACACGGTGTCGCATAGAATAGGAATGTCCCAAACAAGATTATCCATATCTAGAACATGCATGAATTGAAAAAAAATGTAAACACAAAAGTAAAGAAAGGAGTCTAAATGTAGTACAATGTATACTACCAACTGGTAGATTTACACACAAAAAAAACTTACCTAAATAAGATAGGAATCTAGTCTTTGAAGAGAAGTGTTTGAAGATATAATACAAATGACAAAATGCAAGAAATAAAGAAAATGGAGTAGGATGAACGAGTATGAAGGGACCTATTTATAGAGGATTGAATCTTAACGTGGTAGACAAAAAGTCACGACTGTTTACCTCCTTTATTAAATCTAACTGATGACGTTTCAATTATTGTGAAAGTCATAATTAAATCTAACTGATAACTTTTTTACTATTGTGAAAAGTCATTTCTTTTAAGTTTATCAATAATATAACCATTTTTATTGAATTGTTGCAACTCTTGCATCCATCTGTTGCAACATATGGTCCATTTGTTGTAGTAGATTAACCGTCTATTGCAACATATGGTCTATCTATCATAAAAGATTAACCATCTATTGCAACATCTAGTACATCCATTCCAACAAACACTCAATACTTACCTCCAACTGTCGACTTGTTGAGAATAAGGAATAGACAGAATTATAAATAAATAAGAATTATAAATCCAAATTCGACCAAATATACATAGATTGTTGAATCCATTATATATAAATATAAAATAAAAAATAAAACATATATTAGGTTCCTCCCATAGGTAGATCCGATATAATAAAACAAAATACATAAGGTAAAAGAGAAAACATAACCTAATTATTATTATCATAATTATCATCATCATCATTATTATTATTATTATTATTAATATTATTATTATTATTGTCAACAGGCCAATTGTTAGGCCCTCCTCAACCTTGATCTCATAGCGCCCAACTCCCAACGGAGTTCATGAATCTGCCTTTCGAGTTCCCGCAAGGAGTCGCGTAGAATCACCTTATACAAATTCGGATCAACCATATCTAGAAGTGGAGTAGACTGAAGGAGTAAGGAGGGACCTATTTATAAAGGATTGAATTTAATGGGTTAGTCAAAAAGCCATGATTATTCACCTCTTTTTTAATAATTACATCCCTTAATTAAATAAAATTGGTGACTTTTCGATTATGTAAATTAAAAAAATAGATTTAAATATAATAATTTATCTTTATTTTATTTCAAAAAGAAAACTGCTTTAAAATAAATCCAACAAATTGGTAATCTATTCCAAACTTTATTCTATCTGTTTGATAATTTACAACATATTGGCTATCTATTGCAATATATGTGTATAGATATATGATTATTTTGAACAGATAACTCATCTGTTGCAACATATTTATCATCTGTTGTAACAGATGTCTATAATTGTGTGATGATTTTAATAGATGTGTCATCTATTGCAATAGGTTAGTCATTTGTTTATTCAAATTAAGCCATAGATGGGCTACGAAGAATAAGGTGCATGCAGATGGATGGATCCACTTTCATGTGTGGGAGTTATGTGTTACTGATAAGGTCATCATGACAACACACACAAAGTACAATGAATTTGTGAATGCAATTTTTAATCAATTAGGCATTGATTGTTCAATCAAGATCCTGCATTGTATAGTTAAGTTAGATAGGTTTGAATTGATAAGGTCGAGGGACCATGAAGATGGTGTCTATACCCTGTTATGATTTAATAACGGTTGTTACTGCGTGTTAAATTTTGAGAAGTGATCAATATTTGGTGTCATTGCAGAGATCCAACAACTATTGGACTGACTTTAAGGGTGTACTAGACTTTGAGAAGGACTTCAAAGCCTCCCACTGCAGCAAACAAGAATGGAAAACCAATAGAAATCCCCCTGGCCAAATTTATATGGATGGGTTGTTCTAAAAGATGATTATACGCCATAAAAAGCTGTAAGAGAATACCTGCGAGGGAAAGGGGAATTAATGAAAGACTATATCATTTGAGACCTAATTGAAGAGGAAACATAAGGTAGCAAGCAAAGAACTTCTACTAAATCTGGCCGATGAAATTGACTTAAAACATGAGAAATCTAAATCAAGTGCAAATATGAAAGTGTATCCAGAAATGAAAATTTGTCAGTCATCTCTCTCAAAGAAAAATACTATAGTTAGACACTGTGCTATGGAACTGCGACTAGTTAGCATGATCAGAATGCATAGAGAAAATAATAGAACACCAAGAAAGCAGCTTTGCAAGTATCGAGGGTTGAAATGATATACAGTAAATAATTAAAACTTGCGTCAAGAACTCTGAAGTTAAAATAAGGAATCAAGCCAAGGCGGAAATTTTTAAATTTTAAATTGCATCCCATGCCTTCTGTTTATGGTTCCGATCAGGTCAATAGAAGTGCACACAAAAAGGTATAAAGTTGGGTAGATATCCCTAGCCTTTTTGTTTTTACTGCGAATGACGTGACCAGAACAACAAACTGAAGGCCTAGGATGTAAGTGTAACTTTTAAAATTGCCAGTTTAACTTGATTCATTTTTTCAACTTCAGAATTTCTTGGTGCAAGTTATATTATTTACTATACATCATTTAAAACCTCAGTGCCCGCAAAGCTGCTTCCTTGGTGTTTTGTTATTTTCGCTGGAGGTGATCATTCCAACCATGCTAACTAGTCATAGTTACCTAGAAAAATGGCCAGTTGCACTACTTTTCTTTGAGAGAGACAGCTGATGGATTTTCATTTTTTTGATACACTTAATATTTGCATTTGATTCAAATTTCTCATGTTTTATGTCAATTTCATCGTCCAGATTCACTACACATTCCTAGGTACCCTATGTTTCTTATTTAGTAAGGACTGAGATGATTTAATCTTCATCAACTCCCCTTTTCCCTCATAGGTATTCTCCTACCGCACCTTTTGTTGTATAATTATCGCCCCAAGAAATCCAACCATATGAATTTAGGCTATGACAGTAACTATATTGATTTTCGTTCTTAGTTGCAGTAGTGTGATGCCTTGGAGGCCTTTTAAAAGTCCGTTGAACCCTAAAAATCAGTCCAATCACTATTAAATCTTTTTAAAATGCCACCAAAACTTGATCCATTCACCAAACCTAAAATATAAGCATTTGCAAAACCATCATTAAATCATAATAGGATATCGATACCACCTATAAGGTCCCTCAACCTTATCAATTTGGACCTATCAAACCTAACTGTAAAATTGCAGATATCTTATTTGAATGATCAATGCCTAATCGGTAAAAAACAACATTCAAAAAATTAGTGTACTCTTTGTGTTTTTTCATGATGACATGATCAGTAATACATACCTCCCAAAGATGAAGTGGTTCCATCTGCAAGTAACTTATTTCTCTAAACGCATCTTCACTCTAGACTTTTGTGTTGGTCGGGCAAAAGTTGATCAACTTTCACTTCCTTATATCTATAAATAAGAGAAAAATAATTTATCTCAAATAAGAAAAGAACAAAAAGAACATTACAATTGATGTCTGCATAATTTTGAAAAAGGGTAACATAAAATTCAATAAATACAACACATTACAACAAGCATTTTCAACAGATGACCAATCTAATGCAAAAGATTCCCTATGTTGTTCAATAAATGAGCAATATATTATAACAGGCTATGTATCTATTGCAATAGATGGCCGAAATGTTGCAACATATGGGTCATCTGTTCAAATAAATCAAACCAGCCTTGCTAGTGGTTTGATTTGCTCCAACAATTTATCCGTCAGTTGCAAAAGATGTGTAACATCCCATATTTTTAAGCTAGAAATCAAATCATCATTCCTATGTGTGTAAACTCTAATCCCATGATTTATATTTAATTACATGTGTCATGATCATTATCCTAGTGAGAACAGTGCTTATGAGGTGAAAAATGTTCATAGGAATCACTTAGAACAAAGTTGAGCTAAGAGCCTTTAATTCAGCTAAAATTTTCATACTTAATTCTACAAGTATCAATTTGAATGTTTATAACTTTTTACATAACATGTAATTTTTCAGCTCAATACACACCAAATGATAGATTATTGAGTTATCTTTTCAACGATACCAATTTTGCTTTAATCTGATACCCAAGAGAAAAGTTATAACCGCTTTCGTTAGAAATAGTATGGGGTCATGATAGCCCCACACCGCGAGGGCTATTCCACCAAACTAGAGGTCTCATCATGAGGTCTATTCCACTGGAATAGGGGTCGTGCCACGGGGGCCATTTCCACTGGAAAGAGAGTCCAAGGGGAAATTGGGTCCTTTCCTCTCAACCCCAATCTCCGAAAACACAATTTTTAACATTCCAAGGAGGCATTATTTGCCTATTACCTCAAAATTTCTCACAAGAAACCCTTTCCCTTTCCCAAGAACAAAGTTCAAGCATTTTCTCTCAAGAACACAAGGATTTATGTTCCGAATACAAGATTTATTCAAGAATTTGTTCAATTAAGGTATGTGGGGTATTCATCAATGGGTCCCTTTCACCCATTAAGCCTAAAAAAACCTCTCTTTAATTACAATATGGGGTTTTCCTTTATTATGGAATTTTATATGTCCAAGATGAGTTTAATTCATGCTTTTTCATAGTAATTTGAACTGAGTTCATGCCCATAAATGATCCCATGAAAAATTAAGGTTATTTCATGTTTTAAACTTCAATTTCCCATGTCATATTCAAGTTATTTCATGTTACAATATCAAATATTGTATTAGACCATGTGAATATATTGTTATCTCCTGTTTAACACATTCCCTTATGCGAATTCATGTTTCTCACCTATTTGTTGAAATTTTTTATGTTATTGATTTTTGAACTATGTTTCCATACCACTATTTTAAGCCTTGTTATTGCATTCTTGTAATCATTGCTAGAGGGTTATGAACACTCGATACCTATTCATTTATACATGTCTTTAATTCCAAGTTACAAGTCTGTCAGATCAGGTTTTCATTATTATATTTATATTTCCATGTTCGTGTTGAGCCCTTATCAGTATAATATCCTGTAATTTAAACCCATTGAAATATCAATGTCATTCAGTCAGGAGTAGGATTTAGCATCGAGCAAACCTAGGGATGAGAGCTTACCCACCAATTAGGATTGGGTCGTTAATAATATTCCCGAAGTTTCAAAACTACGTAGCCAGCATAGGATTATGAGATATCACCCACCAGTTTAGGACTGACACTCTCTTAAAGGTCACCTGCCAGTTTATGACTAACTCCTTAAGTCCTTTAGGACTTCAGATTAGTGGATCCACATAGCCATATATTAGTACCCTTGGCAAGAAACTGGCACCATTCTAACTGGCGTCATAGGTTGGACCCCAATTAGCTCAGATTGGGGCATGTTGGTTATATGATAGCTCCCACAATTTCAGTCAATACTCAGTCTATACAAGTTTAGGTTTTCTTGAACAAATAATCAGATTTTTAGTTATTTAGATATCAGTTATTCAGATTATTCAGCAAATGCTTTACTTGGTCATGCATTCTCAGTTTTACATGTTTAAGTTTTTATGCTCAGATCCATTCATGACCCTCAGTTTAGTTTTACAGCATGTTTAACTTTACATGAGATTTACATATAGTATTCATGTTTTTTACTATTTCCCAGATATAATTCTACTTATTCTACAAAATAAAAAATTTAAGATACTAAGTTTAGTGATTCACCAGCTCATCAGATTATGTTTGTTACTCATGTTTTAAGATACTTCAGTTTTCATCTTATTTCAGTCTCTTGGTGAATTTACTTGCACTTAGCATGCATGTTTTAAGATTATATATCTATTCAGTTTTACTTATTGCATTCACCCCTACTCACTCAGTACATTCTAAAGTACTGATACACATATATATCTATGTGCTATTTTTTCTTATAATGTATGTACTAGTTGTAGCCCACACATCATAATAAAAAAATTTACAGCTTCCAGCCAGCAGGTGATGAGTTCTCTTGTTTCAGAGACTTCAGTCAATTGTAGTTCATGTACTATCTTGTTATTATTCATATGTATTGATTAGTGGTAGTTGGAGGCATGTCCCAGCTATCTATAGTCAGTATAGTAGAAGATTCATAAATAGTCAGTCAAAGTCATTACATGTAATTCAAGTTTCTTTCCTCAATTTTATCATGTTGTAAAATTTATCAGTATTATATTATTCGGACTTTCTCTTGATTATGCCTCCACTCAATAAATTTATATTTTAGACAATTTAAATTAATTTCTCAAGCAGTATGCCAATTCATGGGTTAGCTTAGGATCCCTTATGGTTTTGAGCTCCGTGTTATGACTAGGGGGTAGTATCAATTCATGACAAACTTAGTATCAGAGCCCAGAGTTAAAGTGTCCTAGGGTTTCTATGAAGCTGTATTACTAGAGTCTTACAAAATGGTACGGAGATGTTTGTACTTTTCTTAGAGAGCCTATAGGGCATTTAAGAATTTTTTCACTTCTTTCATATCTCAGATTGTGCTGTAGAAAGGTTCTCTAAAAACTTATATAGATTCTCATCATGCTCTATTCATGTCAACTGTGCCTTATTTTTAAGGTAACAGAAATAGTGAAGCTTAAATCCTTACAGATAAACTTTTCTCAGGCAATCCCCACAGATAGTTATGGGATTGAATATGGTCTCAAAAGTATCCCATCAATTCTTTTAAGTTCTGATGTTTAAAAGATTTCATTCATGTTCATGAAAATTGTGCACAATGCCAAAGTCAGATGTTCTTTCAGATCCTTTCTAAGAATTCTATGATAGCATATAACCTAGAGTTAAATGCATGAACCTACAAGTTTAACAGTGGTAATGTGAGGATAGTGTTTATATGGATTTACTAGATTATGTATCCATGGGGCTAGTTGTACGAAAGGCGAATCAGTAGCCTTGAAGAAATACGTGCAAGAATTTAAATTTGTTGATTTGAAATATATATTGATGATATTGGGTATGTTGGCGTAATGATAATTCTCATGGTTTAGGAAAAAAAATAAAGTTTAGAGATGTGATATTAGTAAGCTATGAAGGAAAAAGGCAAATAATGTATTTTGTGACGCAAGTATGTTATCAAGAAGGGTGTAAGTATGAGATGATTTTTGAAGCTAAAGAAAGTTAAGAATAGTATATATTAAGAGAGCTCTCATGAATGAAGTTAGTATAGTTCATTAAAAGTTTGGGAATATCAATGTTAAGTGTTAGAATCTATGTTTGAATCTTGGATGATTGAGCTAATACGAAGAAGAGTGGAAATTCTAGATGGTGTGAACTCAGGGTATGGTGATACTCTTGAAAATTCTAAGTTAGTCAATTTTTAAGTTGTTATATGATGACTAGTGGGGTTATAGAAAGTTAGAGTTGTATTTCAGAAGGGAGTACTAGTAGTGGGTTTTATACTTTCAGGTGTAGTCTTTTAGGGTGAGTTTATTAGTTATGTGTATTTGTTATATCTCAGACTCTAGAGTAAAGCAGTTGTAGTTCAGTTTATAGTTTATTAAAGGGGTCCACAAACTTAGAATAATAGCTTTAATCTAAGGGGGAGATGATAGAACAAGAAGCCAAGTCAGGATCTTAGATTCTAGTAGTGATACTAGTTTACTGTAGAACATCAGTAGGGGAAGAAGATGCCCGAACCGTTCTCATCTCAATGTAAAATTTTGTACTTCAGTCATCACGACATCTGCTCATGCCATACATGTCAGCTCTATGATCATGGTTCATATTTATGCACATAGTAGAGAATCATGTATGCTCCCAGTTCTTAGTGTGAGGATTTCTAGTTCACTCAGTAGTACTAATCATATTCCCTGAGATTATGAACTCCAAACTCGGGTCATGCAACTCATGAATCATGTACTCATTCTTTACAATATGCTCAGCTTCCATAACTCATGCTACACTCTTAATGACGAGTGAAATTCAGATTATGTCATATAGGTCCTCAGACTAGATCTCTTTGATGAATTCATGATATTGATATTCTATTCCTCAGGCCTCAGTTAAGTGTCAAAGTCATGTATAGTATCCTTTCATGCTTCAGTTCCTCATAATCTAACCTTTCAGTGACCTCTCTTTAATGTTAATGATAGTGGTTATGAGCAATTATTTAGATGTTAGAGAGTAAATATTTCATGTTGGGGAAAGATTGTTGTATTCTTATTTTATCTAAGGCTGTAAGGGTGAAGGATGATTAAGGTAAAGCTTTTGGTATATGTCATGCTTAGTTGATAATTCCATGCGTGTCTTCTTAAGAATAGCGCAAGAAAGTTGTTATTAATAGAGGTTTAGAGAATATGAGAAAGATGCTTTTATGGGTTGGTTGCCCAAAAGTTTCTATGTGGGTATAATGATAGGCTTGAATGTTATGTTGGTATATAAGTGGATGGGTGCACTGTACGCTAGTAAATTCCTAGTAAGAGGTTGAATTTAGTTGCTAATGTGGTAAGAAGAATTATTCTTGAGATAAGAGTTGTGAAAAACACATAGGGTATTGAATTCGTGGTTTATACTAGTAATATGGTGTTAAGTGTTATATCTTGCAATTTCAAGTTAGGCTTGAACATGGAAAGAGTATGTAGTTCAACTCAAACTTTTTCTAAAGTAGTTATATCTACCCATGTAAGGATTATAAGTTGAATCAAATAAGCATAGTATTCAAAAAGACAAGTACGGTTGATGAATTATTTGAGAAGTGTGGCTAAGCTTGAAAGTTAGCAGTTGCATTTCCTAAGGCAAAGGGATTCTATCCTAGCTTATGTTTTATAGGCCTATAGTCTATGATTATAGAGTTATAGACATGCTATGATTCCTCATGCAAATATCTTATTTAAATCATGCCCAAAATTCTTTGCTCCCTAATGTTATTAGAGCTTCTTAGAAAGAGTGTTGAAGAAATACTCCAATTGAGTATAAGCTTTCAGCATAATTCGGTCCATATAGCCAATAATTCAGTTCAACAAATAGGCCGACAAGTTCCTATGGTTTTCCATATTCCATCTAGTATTAATATCCAAAGTTTAATGAATATGGCTATTCCATGAGGTAATTTGTTCGCATTCATGTAAGTTACAAATTCAGTTCAGTCTATGCATCATGTTTCAGATTCATCTATTTAGTCATGACTCAGTACATAAGTGCTTAGTGTATGATCTTATTTTTCCAAGTATTCCAGTTCAAACATTGTGATACCCATTGTACGACCTTGGTCTCGTTATCTCATGATTCATTCTTACTTAATGTACTAGGCAATGCCATGAAGCCCTTTTCTTTTGATCCCTATACGTGTTATATTGAGGAACAATTCCTAATGAGGAAATACATACTTTACTCTATCCTTAGTTACTCTTGGAATTTTGTTGTATCAGTTATCACTTCACAGCTCTATATGTAAGTTCATATCATGACATTTCAAGCGAGTTCAAAACTTTCTACATGAATCAGCTCCTTATAGTCAAAGAGTCAAGTCAGCTCAGAAATTAATTTCATGATGGATGCTTTAATGTTTCATCTCAGCAATATCCTTCATTACCTAACATGTCATGTTTACATCATTCTACATATATAAGACTTCAATAAATTCCTATCCATCATTCGAGGATGAATGATTCCAAGGGGGAGATAATGTAACACCCCAAATTTTTTAGCTAGAAATCAAACCATCGTTCCTATGTGTGTAAACTCTAATACCATGATTTTTAATTGATTACATGTGTCATGATCATTATCCAAGTGATAAGAGTGATTATGAGGTGAAAAATTTTCCTAGGAATCACTTAGAGCAAAGTTGAGCTAATAACCTTTGATTTGACGAAATTTTTGTATTCTATTTGACAAGGGTCAAATTTGAACGTGTATAACCTTTGGAATATATGTAATTTTGCATCTCAAGACCCACCAAATGATAGATAATTGCGTTAGCTTTACAACTATGCCAATTTTCCCTTAATCCGCTACCCGAGCAAAAAGTTATGACCATTTTTGTGAGAAACAGTAAGGGGCGCGATAGCCTCGCGCCGCGAGGGCTATTCCACCAGACTAGGGGTCACATCGCAATTGCTATTAAATTGGAATAGGGGTCATTCCATGAGGGACAATTCTATAGGAAAAAAAGGCCAAGGGGAAAATGGGTCCTTTTTTCTCAACCCCAATCATCCAGAACACAATTTTTAACATTCCAAGGGGCATTATTTGTCCATTACCTCAAAATTTCTCACTAGAAACCGTTCTCCTTTCCCAAGAACAAAGTTCAAGTATTTTCTCTGAAGAACACAAGGATTTAAGTTCTGAATACAAGATTTCTTCAAGAATTCGTTCAATTAAGGTATGTGGGGTATTAATCAATGGGTCTCTTTCACCCATTAAGCCCTAAAAACCCTCTCTTTGATTAAAATGTTGTTTTTTTTATTTATTGTAGAATTTCATATGTTCAATATGAGTTTAATTCATGCTTTTCCTTAGTAATTTGAATTCAATCCATGTCCACATATGATCCCATGAAAAAATTAGGTTATTTTATGTTTTAAACTTCAATTTCCCATGTCATATTCAAGTGATTCATGTTACAATATCAAATATTGCATTAAACCATGTAAATATGTTGTTTTCTCTTGTTTAACACATTTCCATGTTCGAATTCATGCTTCTCACCTATTTGTTGAAATGTCTTATGTTTTGGGTCTTTGAACTATGTTTCCATAACACTATTTTAAGGATTGTTATCACAATCTTGTAATCATTGCTTGAGGGTTATGAACACTTGATACCTATTTGTTTATACATGTCTTTATTTTCAAGTTACAAGTCTGTTAGATCATATTTTTATTATTATATTCAGATTTCCATGTTTATGTTGAGCACTTATCAGTATAATATCATGTCATGTTAGACCCATAAAAATACCAGTGTCATTCAGTTGGGAGTTGGATTTAGCACTGAGAGAACCTAGCGATAGGGGCCACTTGACAATTAGGACTGGATCCTTAGTAACAGTCCCTAACTTCTAGAACTATGTAGCTAGCATAAGATTATGAGATGTCACCCACCATTTTAGGACTGACTCTCTAAGTTTTTTTTGACATTAGATTAGTGGATCTACATAGCCCCATATTAGTACCCGTGGCAAGGTAATAGATCCATTCCAACTGGGGTCACTGGTTGGACCCGAATTAGCTCAGATTGGGGCATGTCGGTTACATAATAGCTCCCACAGTTTCAGTCAACACTCAGTCTATACAAGTTCAGGTTTTCTATAATAAATAATTAGATTTTTAGTTATTCAGATTATTCAGTAAATGCTTTACTTGGTCATGCATTCTCAGTTTAACATGTTCAAGTTTTCATGCTCGGATCCATACATGACTCTCAGTTCAGTTTTATAGCATGTTCATCTTTACGTGAGATTTACATACAGTATTCATTTTTTTACTATTTCCCAGCTTTAGTTCTACTTATTCTACAAAATTAAAGATTTAAGAAACTAAGTGTAATGATTCACCAGATCATCAGATTATGTTTGTTACTCATGTTTTAAGATACTTCAGTTTTCAACTTATTTCAGTCTCTTGGTGACTCTACTTACACTTAACATGCATGTTTTAAGATTATGTATCTGATCAATTTTACTTATTGTATTCACCCCTACTTACCCAGTACATTCCAAAGTACTAATCTATATATATGTCTATGTGCTAAATTGTTTCATAATGTAGGTACCAGTTGTAGCCCACACATCATAATTAGACGGTTTGCATCTTCCAACCAGTAGGTGATGAGTTCTCTTGTTTTGGGGACTCCAGTCAATTGTAGTTTATGTAATATCTTGTTAATATTTATATGTATTGATTAGTGGTAGTTTAAGGCTTGTCCCAGCTATCTATAGTAGAGGCTTCATAAATAGACAGTCAGAGTCGTTACATATAATTCAAGTTTCTTTCCTTAGTTTTATCATGTCGTAAAATTATCAGTATTATATTTATTCAGACTTTCTCATAATTATGCTTCCTCTCAATGAATTTAGTTTTTAGATAATTTAAATCAGTTGCTCAAGAAGTATATCAATTCATGGGTCAGCTTGGGATCCCTTGTGGTTCCGAGCACCGTGTTCTGACTAGGGGGTAGTCTCGAGTCGTGCATGATGGTTCATCTCTTGGAAGAGCTGTTGGATTTATTCCAATAGTTTATTCATCAGTAGAAATAGTTGGGGAATCTGTTACATCAGCATCAACACCAACAACAACATCAACAATAGCATTAACAACAAAGAAACAACACCATATATTCCAACACCATCAACAACACCAACACCACACCTTCCAACAACACCAACCCTACCAACAACATCAAGAACAAAGAAACAAAAAAAAAAGAGATAAAAAAATGATATTACCAACAAGGCCTTTTAACTACTCCTAATAGATAAATTTTTTTGCATAATTTTATAAAAACAACTGTTCATTTATTCAAGACTTAAAAGTCACCTTTCGTTTAATTTTCTGAATAAATAAGATATGGGTAATGGGTAAATAAATAAAAATAAAAAATGTAAATAACTAATTTAAATAACATGTAAAGAATAAGACAAGAAGGAAAGAGAAATTGTGAACCATACCTACAATGTCAAAAGCAAGGGGATCAAAACACTAATTTCAATCGAGAAAAGAAATAGATCAATTGAGATCCGAAAGTATCCCCATGCGAAAGAGTAGAGAAAAGAGAGGAAAAAAAAGATGGTTGTGATTACCCTAAAGAGGAGAGAAAAAAAGAAGAGAGATGAATAAATTTATGATTGAAGGAGAGATAATTCTAGAGATGGGTTTAAATATTTATTAATTACTTTGAGGGGCATGAGGGATGGGTGACATTGAAAATACAAGATATGACAGAGTTATCCAAGAAATATTTTTTACCACCTTAGTATTTTATCTTTTTTATTTCATACAGAAAATTATTTTAAAATAAAAAAGATCTTAAAACAGATAAGTCATTTATAGCAACAGATGTAAATATCTTTTTGAAAATTTCTAACAGCTCAGTCATTTGTCACAACAGATAGAAATGTTTATTTGATAAGTTGCAACATATAAGTAATCTATTGCAAAAGATTTATTTATTTGTTTCAAAATTTCCAATAGATAAGTCATCTGTTGCAACAGGTTGAACTTCTGTTTTATTACAATTTTAATTTAGCTCATAGGTTCAACTTCATACCTAAATTAATTTTGCTAGAACTAGGGATGAGTTCATATGGTCAACTACAATTTTAATTGGGTCATTGCAATTGCATGATGTTGGTATTGCGTTTCTCCTAATCTGAGTCGTCAATCAATTAATTTAAATTAAAATAATTCATATCAAGCCATTATTTAAAATACCAAAATTGATTTTGCTAGGACCAAGGATGAGTTCATAGGGTTAACTATAATTTCAATTAAGTCATTGCAATTGCATGATATTGGTATTGCATTCCTCCTGACCTAAGTCGTCAATCGATCAAACTTAGATAAAATAATTTATATCAAGCCATTATTTAAGATAATATTAAATTTATCAGTGTTCCAATTGAACTTAGTACAATTTATTATGATAAAACAGTTAAAATTTATCTCTTTTAAAAAATTAATTGAGATCAATTCAGACTAAATTAACAGTTTCAAAACATGACAATCTTTTCCAAAATACAAATCAACCCATACAAATGATCCATTTGCGGGAAAAATATTTCATCATTTCAAATCATGAGTTCTCGCTTTTCTCATTCTCTCTCAATAATAAAAATAACAACTACTTAATATATTGCTCAACCCTTCACAATAGATCAATTTTCTTCCCATTCACACCACAAAGTTGTTATTTTCGACTTCTTTCTTGCTTGTATCTATTATTTTCTCTATCTTCACATGTAACAGAGTTTGAGAAGAGTTCTATATTTATTCTTTCTTATAAAAATTAGGGATTTTTCGTTAATCATAAATAGAACACTTTTAGGTGTATTATCTTTGAGAATGGGTTAACAATTTAGAGTTTTGATGCTAAAAAATAGGAAGAACCCGAGAAAACCCTAGTTTTTGTTGTTGTGTTCCATTGAATATCGTGATATTGTTAGATGGTATTAGTGGTGATGTTGGTTGTCTTATTGGGGGTATTAGGGGCTTATTAGTGGTATTGGTGGTATTGGTAGTGTTGGTGTTAGTACTGGTGGACTTAGTGGTGGTGGTAGTGGTGGTGGTGGTATTGGTATTGGTTGTATTGGTGGTGTTGGTGGTAGTATTGGTAGTGTTGGTGGTTGTATTGGTGGTCTTAGTATTGGTATTGGTGGCATTGGTAGTGATGTTGGTATTGGTGGTGGTGGTGGTCTTGGTGTTCTTGGTATTTGTGTGGTGGTCTTAGTGTTGGTGATTGTTGTGGTGGTGGTTGTGTTGGTGGTGGTGGCATTGGTGTTAGTGGTCCATCTGTTTCAACAAGTGGAACATCTGTTGGGAGATATTAACATAGGTCTTCAAACAGATTCCCCATTTGTTGAATCAAATGTTTTAGTTGTTAGTATAAGACAAACCAGTAGTAAGACTATTTTGATATCATCCATTAGGTTGTTCATCTGTTGCAATAGGTTATGCATCTATCGTAACAGATAATTCATCAGTTCCAACTGATGGGTTATCAGTTGGAATATTTTTTTTTAATGTGCCGTATAAAAATTTATTGAAATTTGCTTACATTTTTTTTTAAATTATGCAGACATCAATTGTAATGTAATTTTTTTTTGTTATTTGTAGTTAAAAGATATCTCCCAAAAGAAAAAAATGAAAGAGGATCAACTTCTAACCACCTAACAAAAAATGCTAGAGTACAGATGTATTCGGAGAAACTTCCTGAGCAATCTTAGTTAGGGAAAAGTGAAGCTGAGAAGAGTTATGAAAATGATGTTGAGAGAGGTACAGAAAAGTATGTAGAGGTTGGTGAGGAAAATAAAAGTAAGGACGATGAAGAAGAAGTTAAACAAGAAGAGGAGGAAGTAGAAAGTGAGAAAGATGATGATGATCAACATGATGATAATGCATCACTAATGGGGCGTGAATTAAGATTGAAATCCCAGCATGATCCTGTCAAAACTATTAGTATTGACAGGTTTCAAGTTGAGATACTGATAGATAACTCTGTAGAATAAACTGGTGATTTTGTAGTTAAATCTCAATTGGGGAAACCGTTTGATGAATTTAGGGATACTATAAAGAACGCAAAACTAGAGGAATTTTTTAAGAAGAGCTGCTTTGGAATCTTTCTTGAGATGCCTGAGGACAACAAAGTCCGTTTCCAAATGAGCATGGTATATGGTCTTCTCAAGTTCAATATCAAGTATGTAAGGGATGATAAAGATTTAAATGAGGAGGGAAAATACTGATGAAATTTGGATCAACTACTGTGCATGCCGGTTTGTTTAGGTATAAAAGAGTTTGCAATAGTGATAGGATTGGTATGGGATCATCCAAAAGAACCTCTAATCAAGGAAGCACCTCGCAAAAATTTCAAGGCATGCAGGACAGCCAAACTACCACCATCAAATAAAGGCAAGGCATTGTCCAAGCGACCACTCACTAAAACCAACAAACACAAGGAAAAAATAGATGGGTTGTTGGACATTGCTGGACATAGCTACAGAGCCACGATGTAGTGACAATATCTAAAGGATAAAGCCATACAAAATAAGTACAAGGAGCAATTGTTCTTGGTTTGTTTTGCCTATTTTGTTATATTGTCAAGAGACATCAACAAAGTCATAGAAGATGATTTGTTGGAGCTTGCTGAGGATCTTGAGAAATTCAACAATTATCCCTGGAGATATGACAGCTACAATTGACTGTTAAATATTTATTGATAAAGATATCCCTAAGGACGATCACCTTGCACGACTTTCTTGGGCTTTCATGGTAAATTTAATCACTATTTGTATACTCTTGCATTAGTTTATATTGAATAATTATTATGACTTATTTTGGTTTTCTCTCCATTCACATTTTCTAGGCTTAGGCATTTGAAGCTATTCTTCTCCTCCGAAAGTAGGTCAAGGATTACCCGTATGAGGTTTCTCATCCAAGGATCCTTAGGTGGTTGGTTGCAAAGAGCAATACAAGAATTAAGGAGGTTGATCTCCTTAACCCTCTGGATGATGCAGTAAGTCTTCTTTTAAGTAAAATAAGTTGACTCAAAGAAAAATATTGAAATATATGATTCGTATGTTACAATAGATTTGTAATATATTGAAATTTATCTTAATAGACTACCCATTTGGTGCAACTAATTGGTAATCTGTTGCGACAGATGAGTCATTTTTCGCAATAGATTACCCATTTGTTGCTTTGGTTCTCTGAACCTGACTTTTCTGATTACCCATCTACTGCAACTGATTCAACAGATGGGTAATCTGATGTAAGAGAATGTTAATCTGTTTCCACATATGAATTATCTATTGCACTATAAAGATCATCTTTTGCATAAGTTGTCTGTGTTAATACATTGCCCAACTGACTAAAAATTCTTATTTGATTTAAATGTATCCGCCCTTTTTTTAGGTTGTCCATCCATGGATCATGCCTACTAAGCAGGAGTTGGGAATGACCTCTTTTATTACTCTAGGTCTTGTTGATACTATAGCAGACCCAACGATGGAGTTAATAAAGAAGAAAATGGCTGGACCAGCAGCCATAAGAAGAGCAGTTAGGCAACGTCAGCCTAATGTTGAAGCTCTTATGATCAATCTGATGCAACAGATTCGGGTGCTGCTAATGAGGGTATTGTTGGTGGAGTTTTTAATGCTGGTGGAATCCATGTTGTCAGTGTTGTCAATCATGAAGATGAGCATGTTGATGCTCAAGAAAAAATAAATATGTTTGAAATCACCCCTTACACTAGTCCCTCTCACCCTAACATCGGTCTTTCTAACCCTTATAGCAGTCGCTCTCACCCCTCTTCACCCTCTTATTCTCATTGCAAATGCAACGAGTGCATGGGCAAAGATGATAAACTCTTTGAAAAAGTACCAACTATCACAAAAGTTGTCGAGAAATTAAAATCCAAGAGGGGTGTCATACCATCCAAGAAGGTAAGTGTGCCATACACTCCTACAGTGGTGGTTAGGAAGAAGAAAAGAGCAGTTAGACATATACTCTCAATTATAAAACCAAAAAAATTGCACCTCCTTTCTCTTCAAAAGATGTTAAAGTTCAAGGACCATTGAAGAGGGTGGATATACACACAAAACTTGACATCAAACATAAGGCTGCTCTGCGAAAGACCAAGAATTCCAAGCAACACGGAAAAGAATTCACCATGCATACCTTTTCCCCCTAAGACTTCAAGAATATAACAGATATGCATCAGTGGTACATGGACAAGGTAAGTTTACTTTTCCTAACTTAGCCTTATAATTTACTCCATAATGAAGATGATAGATATGGATCATCTATTACAATAACTAGGAATTTTGGTGCAATCGGCAGTGGTTCTGTTGCAACAGATTAACCATCTGTTGCATAAGTTACATTAGATAGGTAATTTGTTAACATATTTAGAGAACTCTGTGCAACAGGTGGACCATCCGTTGCTTCTTTCCACTTTGTTTTTCTTTTTTAAAATTATTAACCTATTTAAAAATTATCTTCTTACATCATAGTATGTTGATGAAATTCTCTACCTCGTGAGGGGCATGTAATTAGCATACCCAGAAGCTTATGGTGCTACCGATAGGATAATGGACCTCAATTTCTACAACAATTTCAAGGATAGTTATGTTGACCTCATTAAGATAGCGTTAACTCGTGGTGGCCCAGTATTTAATTCGTTTGTTTCTGGATTCGAATGGATGAAGATATGATTAATTATGTTAGAGGGAAGAGGCCATATCCACACAACAAGGATTGAACCAAAGCAAAGAGGATTCTTGCAGTGATGAACATGAATAAAAATATTTTTTGGCTATTGAGGTACTGCTCGAGGAGAGAATAATGAAGGTTTATGACTATAACTTGCCTATTTTTTAGGAGGCATATTGTTTACCCAGATGCAGCCTTTGTTGGCATTGTTCCCCAACTTATTAAGGTAGAGTATACTAATAAATTATTTACCAGCAAATTGTTGAAGCAAACGTGAGATTTTGAAGGTCAAAACAAGGACAAGGACCTTTCAAAAATGAAATCGGTGCCATATGCGGGTCATACGCACTTGCACACATCGAATATTTGCTGACCAACACAGAAATGCCCAACCCAACGACCTTTTTATGTGACAACACTGTGGTAAGGATGCAAGAAGTCTGGCCTTATAGGGTACTAACTAAATACTTGGAGCCAATGTATAAAAAAGATGATGTAGAAACACAAACACCATGACAATTTTTATCTCATGATAATTTTTAATATTTGATAAAAATTAAATTTTTTATAACGCAACATATTGTCTATCAGTGGTAAGAAATAGTCTATTTGTTCAGAAAAATAGTTTATCTATTGCAATAGGTTGGTGATCTGTTACATTATGCAAATGTTTATATCTAAGTCTATCTATTGAAATAGATAGGTCCTCTATTGGAACAAATCAAAATAGTAGGAAAACCTATTTGATAATATCCAACAGATGACTTACATGTTGCAACATATGCCTAAATCTGTTTGATAATTTCTAATAGTTATGTCGTCTGTTGCAACAGATACATTATCTGTTGTAATATTCAAATCTAGTAAACCATTTTAATTAATAATTTCAAATCTAAGGATAACATAGACAAAATAAAATAAATCAAAGCCTTCAAAAATTACATGAAATAAATCAGCAAATAAATAAAATATAAAAAATTATTATGGATACAGATGATCTACTCAACAAATAAATCAACAATTTAAGTTTTGGTGCCAACAATTCTTAAGGAGAGGTTATTACTTTGACAGTAAAGATCTACTCAATATGGATAAGTTGTTCTTCATTCGGTGCTATGGAAATTGGCTTTGATCGTCATGGCTCTTAATGTCACTTGCATGTGGCTTCTGAGCTTTTGCTTCTTCGTATTTTCATAAAATAGTATCATATATTTTATGGAGTAATTCGGCATCAAGTTCATTATTTGGTACTTGTAATCCATGGCTCAAATACTTAGCGTAAGTGGCAATAAAAAGACTGCACTCCCAGCATTTGTAAAAGTCAGATAATCTATATCTTGAAATTAATGTAAGCATTGTGAAATTTATGAAATGAAACTAAATCAAGATACTTGATTGATACTTACAGGCTACTAATGGGTTGTTGAGCAATTTCTTCAATATATTCTACCTCAAATGGATTTTCCATTGTATCCCGGTATGCTTCAATCATCGACCAATCAGTACAAACCTTTTGGTCATAAAAGACAATTATATCAAGGTAAGTGGTCAATATTTTGGCCAGCTTTTGTATCTCAGGTAATGGTCCAGAATATCTCCTTCCCGACATCGAGTCGTAAACTCGATTGTGCTTTTCTTTTAGAACAACGACAGCCAACACCCAATGGAATTCATCACTGCAATTGATTAGGATGTACACTTCACCGACCAAATGTCAAGGTAAGTCACTGGAATGCTAAAACCTTTGATGATGTTGATTAAGCATTCCTTATTTTGGGAAACTTTCGGATATTGTTCACAACATCTATCGAAGGCATTATTAATGTAAACTTTGTACAAATAATTGTTTGTCGTGTATTTTTATTATTCTTGTGTTTGCAACTTGGCCTTCTTTCAAAGGTAGAGAAAATAACATTAATGTACTGCACATAATATCAAGCATTTCAGATTATGTGACAATAAAATTAATACATAGAAACTATTAAATAAAGTATTAATATCAAGATGTATGGAATTTAAACCTCATCAATCCAACAAGTTTGGGGTTGTGACATCAAATAGAACCAATTCTTTATTTTGGGATGTGCAACAACAAAGTCGAACATATCAAAACCAAGACCCAATTCGTTTACTTTGTAGTGTTCATCATTTTGTTTTATGCAGGATTTTTATGTGTTAATGTCATATTTTTACAACAAGGATTGTATAAATCAATATCTTTAAAAATGATTTATGTACATGCCAACATGAAGCTTTAACAGCCCATCGGCAATCTTTCTAAATAGTCGTCAATCAACTTTGTTAGTATTTTTGGAGCCTCATCCGAGATGTTGAATCCTTCAGACTGATAATTCTTTCGTTTGCCCAGACTGACAGGCTTCACTTTTTCTTCATCTTTGGAAGAAATTGATGGATTATCAACTGTGATTATGTTGTTCAGCAGTAGCTTCTATTGTGAAATCCACCAGAAAAATTAGAATCGTCAATGCTAATCACAGAGATAAAAAAAATAAAAAAAGATTACTCATCTATTCTACCAAATTAAATAGTTCTTCTCCTATTTTAAATTGTACCAACAGATTACCTATCTGTTGTAACAAATAAATCATTTATTGGAAAAAATTAAAATAGGAGGAAGACCTGTATGATAATTTCCAATAGATGACCCATCTATTGCAATATATGACCCATCTATTTGGAAAGACTAAAATAGTAGGAAGTCTTAATTTAATTCATCCCAACAGATGACCTATCTGTTGTAGCAAATTGGTCAACTATTGGTACAAATTAAAATAGTAGGAAGACTTATTTGATTTTCTAAGACAGACGAGACATATATTGTAACAGATAATGCATCTAATGCAACAGGTTAGTCAACTGTTGCAACAGATGAATATATTTGTTTGATAATTTTCAGCAGATATGTCATTTGTTGCAATAGATATGTAGTTTGTTTATTTATTGGAACAAATGATATATATTCACCTTCTTCGGCTCATACTGATCTCCTGTGACCCTTGTGTATTAATCAAAAGTGCAAGACAAAGACAAGGGAGTTTTAATTTTGCTTTTTTCGATGCTTGATGATGCCTTGGAAATTTATGTCCTCCTTCTCTTAGTCGTCTTAATCTCTAATGGTGTCTATGGATATGAAATCTTCTTTGATGGAATGACACCCCTTTTAGATGTCAATTCTTTTATAGAAACAGTTAATACATTAATAGCATTAATCACTCCATCATGTTTTGCCGTGTAGTCTTGAATTTGCATACAGAACATTCTCTAGGAGGGGAAAATCTATAAAAACCAGTATGATCATGATCATAATGGTTTATTATTTCAAAAACTATAAGAGGTGCAACCCCAACAGTAGCACCACTACGACCACCAACAACTCCATCACCACTAACACGATCAGCAACAATAAGCCCACCCTCCAAAATTATTATTTTTCTTGTGATGGTTATTGCTCTAAATAATTTCTTTTTTATTCTGTCAATGACCTTAGCATCCAATAATTTTTTTACAAACCATAAGTAATAAAAAATGGAATCATCAATTCTCGATTGGTCGGAACAAACCATGATTGCACAATGTAAAATAAATCAATACATATATTAGAATGATGATTAAATCATTTAAATAAATTATTAATTAAAACAAAATCTTAATTAGAATTAGACTTACTACTTCATTCGGTGGATTGAAGAGATCAAGAAATTTTGTATTTTTATCAATTTTGTCCAACAACCATCTCAGGATTCTTGGACATGAAACTTTTTTCTGACAGTTCACTTGTTGTCTCAAATAAGGAATGGCTTCAAATGCCTAAGCCTATAAAATAATGCCAATAAATCAAAAGCATTATTCAATAAAAATTAAAATCATAATAAAGGAAATATTTACCATGAAAGCCCATGAAAAGCCATATAAGTTGACTGTCTTTGGCGTTAACGGAGTCAACAAAAATTTTATAGTCATTTTAAAGCTTTTATAACCCCAAGGATAGTTGTTAAATGCCTTAAAATCCTTAGAGAGATTTATTAAATCAAGTGGTATGTTGTTTTTAATGTCTCTCACCTAAAGAATATTATGTACAACCCAAACCAAGCAAATGATTACTTGTGCTTCTTTGAAAGTTCTTGACCTTTCGATGCTTCTATCAGATTTTTTGTTGAAGCTTTGACCAACAAGAGACACCAAGCCATCACCATCACTTGTCTTGACTTTGCCTTTTTCGAGTATGCAGAGTGCTTTTTGGGTTAGAATAGGTATTACTTGAGAAGGAGAAGGAAGGTAACACTTTAGTCCAGTAACTATGACAAACTTCTTCCCACCAAAACAAATAAGAATGTTGTAGTAATTTATCCACACCTCATCCATCTTATCTTTATTTTCATACATAAACCTATGCCTAAGAAGATCATATACTATTTTCATTTGAAAATGAGTATTGTTGTCCTCTGGCAAATCAAGATATTTCCCAAAGAAGCTGTCCCTGAAATAAGCATCTAATTTTTGTTCTCGAAGTATTTTTCTAAACACGTCAAAAGATTTTCCCATGGTTGACTTAACTATGAAATCACCAGTTAAATATGAGGCACCATCGCACTACATTTACATAGATAACTATCAATGCTAAATGTTTTGAACAACTCTTTAGTGAAAGGGCTATTAGCATTTGGATCATCTGTTTTGAAATATTCCTCATCCCTCTATTCATTATCTTCTACTTTTGATTGAGATAACGCTTGTAAAGCAAGCTCATAGAGTGGTGGATGTAGCCTAGTTGCTTCACTTGTTCCTTCACTTGGACTTAATTCAGTTTCTTTTATTTTGGGAGCCATATTATCTGAAAATAACAAGAAAATAAAAAAGATTATAATTAATTAAAGTATCATTAAAAAAGGAATAATAGTAAATCTAACATTTACAACATAGTAAAATAATAGCTCCAATAGAAAACACATATATTACAACAGGTGTGTTATCTGTTGCAACATATAACTAACCTGCTGCAATTGATAAGTAATCTATTGTAAATAGTAAAAACAATTTTTGTTTTGTTGTGATTTCTTTCAATAGATCACTCATCTATTGAAACAGATGACTGGTTTGTACAACAGATCAACTATCAATATTGTTTAGATTTCTTCCAATAGAAGCATCATCTATCGCAATAGATGAATTATCTGTTGGGAGAAATCAAAGTCCTGGACATTTCCTATTGGAATAGTTGATAGGATTTTATCCAATAGATTATTTATCTGTTGCATCAGATAGTTCATCTATTGCATCAGATAGTTCAGTTGTTGCAGAAAAAAAACTAGTAGCTAGATTTTGTTCAATAAAACAACAGTAATATCACCATTTAATATAAAATACACCATTTTTACCTAGAACAACAACAAATCAACCCAGCAACACCAACACAATGCAAATACCAAGAACATCAATAGTGATCAAAAACACCAAAATTGTTGTTTTGTTTGTACAAACACAAACAACAAAAATTAAATTTCAAAAAATCCAGCAGACACTAACAAACTGAATCAACAGTTCTACAACAAACACTATAATAACAACAAAAAATCACATGTCACTTCAGAAATAGAAGAGAGGAAATACCAGAAATTAGGTTTTTCTTCAATCCCCATTTGAAATTTAAGTAGCAAATATTGAAATTGTTAACCAATACTAGAACAGAAGTTGGCTCAAGTTCCTCTTTTTCTTAATAACTAAAAAGCCCTAATTTTTTTACCCGTGAAAGAAGAAAAGGAACTATGAAGAAGTTGAGTTTTATCGCCGGACAACAATGTTGTCACTTCAATTGATGGTTGAAAGTCAAAATAGAACTCGAAACCCAACTATTTATTGTCGGGAGGTTAAAGTCATCAGGAATTAAAGGGAGATATTTATAGAACTATTGGTTGGGAGAAGTTTGAGAAACACAATCGAGATAAAGAGAGGGGAGAGAGAAAAGAAATGATTGATTTAGAGATAAGAGGGGTGTAGGTGGATTTGTATTTTTGACAAGATTAGAAATTTTTAAAAATATTAATCAAGTCCATAGTTAACTTAATTAAGTTTTATAATCTTGTTTGACCCTTTAAATTGGTCAATGTCATCAATCCTTCATTCATGACTTAAATGACACCTTTCTTTCAATTTTCTCAAGTGTCAGAATAGGCGGTAGGGGTGGGGTAAGAAAAAATTTTTGAATTTTTTTGAAAAATGAATAAAACAAAAAAAAATTAGGGGGAGGGAACTAAGTAGGGAGTGGTATAGAGGAGTGGGGGTGGGACAAGAAAAAAAATTTAAAAAATTATTTTTTGAGGAGGGGAGAGGGGGTTTCAGGTAAAGGATAGAGTAAGAAAAAAGTTTGAATTTTTTTTAAAAAAATAAATATATTTTTTGGAGAGGGGTGGTGGGGGTAGAGGTAGGGGATAGAGATGGGGTCAGAAAAAAAATTGAAATATATTTGAAAAAAATTGAAATATATCTTTTAGATGGAGGTAATATTGGTTTTGGCCATGGTTGGGAGCATGTGCTAACTGGATTTTTTTACTCTTTTGGATAAAGGCTTTATGGTACTTCTGGGGGTTAATATGAGAGATATCAATAGAGGTGTCAGCCTTAGCATTGGTATTGATATTGAGGTTGGAATCATCGAATATGATTTCTCACTATTCCATCATATTATATTTTGGGATTGATTATCATATTACATTTTGGTTATCTCTTTGGTTATGTCCTGGTTTATAGCATATGGTTTAATTTGGTATGGTTAGGTGGTTAGTGTGGTACAGTTGGACTCAGTTGGATCGGTCATGGTTGTGACCCTATTCTAGAGTCTTAATGAGAAAATTTACGCTATCTTGTTATATGTTTGAAATTCAGCCCATCTAAGGCTGGATATAGGTGGTTGAGGTGGTGCCTGGTCTTGGTTGGACTTGGGATGCCCATTAAGACAAGGCCCAGGATCGATTCGTGTCAAGTTGGCATCAGAGCCTAGGTTAATGGTCACTTGGGAGTCCACAAAGTCGTGTCGAATAGAGTCTCTTTTAGGGGTGAAGCGTGCTACACTCATAAAAGAGAGGCTACAAGGTATTTAGGAATGTTTCACTCTCTTGGTATTCTATCTTCAAGCTTGAATTCTCAATCCTGGAATCTCTTCTAATCCTTGTTTGTTCGTCTTTCTGATCATGCCTCCTAGATCTGGAACACAAGAAAATTCTTTCATCCCATCTGGGTATAATGATGAAGGAATATGTCCTATATTTGGAGTACATTTTTGATCTCATGGTCATATTATTAATGGTGTTAGAGTTTCTCCTATTCCAGCTAGTTCTTCTCAGGTATCTCAGGGCAACGTGATGAACGCAAAATTTCATCAGTCTGTCTATTTGATACCTAATTAGTTATTGTTCAGGCTGAGTGAGGTGCGTCTGGTTCTTTGCCTACTGAGGCCACAAGGGTTGGTCAATTTATGAAGATAGTTCCTCAAATTTTTACTAGGGTAAAAGTGGAGGGGGATCCATAGGGCTTCTTGGATGAGATGGAAAAGATCTTTGGGTGATGCAGGCTACTAATATAGAGGGGGTTAACTTTGCAGCTTATCAACTCAAGGATGTTTCTTATCAGTGGTATGAGAAGTGGGACAGGGATAGAGGTGATATGGAAGAAAAAGTATTGTGGGAGGCCTGTTCTAATGCCTTCTTGATCGGTTCTTTCCTCAAGAGTTGAGGAAAGCTAAGATGGAGGAGTTTGTGAACTCAGACAGGACAGGATGTCAGTGAAGGAATATGCTTTGTTATTCCATTAGCTATTAAGGTATGCTTCTGATTTGGTGGTTGATATGAGGTTGAGAATAAAGTAGTTTGTTTCTGGGCTAAATAGGGTGTTGATTCTGGAGAGAAAGACTACTTTGCTAATTAAAGATATAGACATCTCAAAGTTGACTATTTATATACAGCAGGTTGAGGATGAAAAAATAAAGCAGGCAGAGTTTGGGAATAGGTAGGGAAAGAGGAGCAGGTTTTCTAATTAGGGAGGTGCTCAGTCTCAGGGTGGTAGAGATGGTGGCAAGTGGAAAAAAAAATGGGGGAGTTCTGACTCCTTTTCTGCTAGTGCTCCTTACTAGTCGGGAGATTGGCGTTATCAAGGTGGTGATGATTCTCGGGGACAGGTTTCCCAATATTAAGTGAGTGGAGGTTATTCAACTTATTTATGTCCTTATTGTAGATTCTATAATCATCCTCATCATGGCTATTGAGAGGAACAAAAGGTCAAATGATTTAAGTGTGGCTAGGTAGGCCATCTGCTCAAGGATGATTCGGTCAATAAGGTCGCTATAAGGGCAAATAAGATTCTTGTGGATTCATCTTCTATTCCTACACCTAGTGGGGTGGCATCTTTTTCTATTACTGCTCTTGGTTCTAGTGTTGGTCGGAATAGGTTGTATGCTTTAGCGTCCCAACAGGAATATGAGGCATCACCTGATATCATTACTGGTATGTTATAGTTGTTCTCTCATAATGTAGATTGTTTGCTTGATCTGTGGTCCACTCTTTCTTATGTGACTCCATATGTAGTTGTGTCTTTTGGTTTCAATTCAAAAGTTATCACGAATCCTTTTTCTATTTCTACCTTGGTAGGTGACTTGGTTATTGCTAAGAGAGTCTACAGGGGTGTGTGGTATCTATTGGTAGCAAGAAGACCTTGGCAGATCTATTTAAGTTGGATATGGTAGATTTTGATATAATTCTAGGTATGAATTGGTTGCATTCTTGTTATGCATCTGTAGATTTTTAAGCCCATAGGGTTATCTTTAAGTTCCCTGGTGAACTAGTTATAGAATGGGAAGGTAGTTCCTTACCTCCTAGGGGGAGGTTCATTTCTCATCTTAGAGCTCGAAGGTTAATTTTTAATGGTTGTCTTTATCACTTGGTTTGGGTTAAAGATTCTAACTCGAAAGGTCTCTCTTTGTCTTCGATCCCTATGGTTAGTTAGTTTTCAGAGGTATTTCTAGATGATCTTCCTGGTGTTTCTCCGAATAGGGAAATAGAGCTTAGTATTGATTTACTTTTGGACACTTGTCCAATTTCTATTCCTTGGTATAGAATGGCTTTGATTGAGTTGAAGGAACTCAAGGAGCAACTTAAGTATCTTCTGGATAAGGGGTTTATTCATCCTAGTATTTCTCCATGGCAAACACCAATGTTGTTTGTGCGCAAGAAGGATGGTTCCCTTCGGATGTGCATTGACTACAGGTAGTTAAATAAGGTGATGGTCAAGAACAAGTATCCTCTCTCGAGGATAGATGATTTTTTGAGCAGTTTCAAGGTTCTAAGTTCTTCTCTAAGATAGATCTTCGGTTTAGGTACCATCATCTTAAGATTACGGGGTAGATATCCCTAAGACAGCTTTTCATACTTGGTATGGGCATTTTGAGTTCTTGGTGATGTCATTTGGAGTGACTAACACTCCCACAATATTTATGGACTTGATCAATAGGGTGTTCAGGCAGTATTTAGATCTCTTTATTATTATGTTTATTGATGACATTCTGGTTCATTCAAAGAGTGAGATAGATCATGCTAATCACCTCTGTGTGGTGTTGCAGACCTTAAAGGAACAACAGTTGTGTGTCAAGTTCTCTAAGTGTGAGTTTTGGTTGAATGTTGTGACTTTCTTGGTCCATATTATTTCTAGTGAAAGGATCATGGTGGGTTGCAGAAGGTTGCTGTAGTGAAGAGGTGGCCTAGGCCCACGACTCTATCTGATATTCGAAGCTTCTTGGGTTTAGCCAGGCATATAGGCAGTTTATCGAAGGCTTTTCTTCGATAGCTTCTCCTGTGACTAATTGACTCAGAAAAAAGTTAAGTTTTCTTGGTCAGATGCTTGTAAAGAGAATTTTGAGAAGTTGAAGGATAAATTGTCTTCGGCTCCAATCTTGACTTTGTCGAAAGCCAATGATGTGTTTGTGGTTTATTGTGATGTATCTCGGCTAGGGATTGGTTGTGTTTTCATGCAGCATGGGAAGGTGATTACCTATGCTTCCAGGCAATTGAAGGTACATAGGAGGAATTATCCTACTCACGATTTGGAATTATTGGCGGTTATATTTGCTCTTAAAATATGGCGGCATTATTTGTTTTAGTGTTCACGTGGATATCTTTTATTATCATAAGAGTCTTCAGTAAGTGTTCACTCAGAAAAATCTTAATCTCAGGTAGAGGAGGTGGCCTAAGCTTCTCAAGGATTATGATATGAGTCTTCACTACCACCCAAGTAATGCTAATGTGGTTGTTGATACTCTTAGTAGGTTATCCATGGGGAGTTTAGCTCATGGGGAGTTAAGAAGGATATTCACCACTTGGTTAATCTTAGAGTTCGTCGCATAGACTCTAAGGATGGTGGTGTAATGGTGCAAGAAGTGGTTCAATCATTTCTTGGTGTAGAGATTAAAGAAAAGCAAGTGTTGGATCCTATCTTAAAGACAATTAAAGGTGATGTTGGTGGGTAAAAGGTAGTGGTGTTTGAGATTAGTGGTGGTGGTACTTTACGGTACCAAAGAAAGTTCTGTGTTTCTAATGTCGAAGGGCTGTGGCAAAGGTTTTTGGAAGAGGAATATGAGTTGTTCTATGTTGTTCTTCCTAGATCAACTACTATGTATCATAATCTCAAAGAGATCTACTGGTAGATGGCATGAAGAGGGATGTGGCTGATTTTGTGGCCAAGTGTATAGTGTGTCAATAGGTTAAGGTTGAGCACATAAGGCCAGGAGTGTTGTATCAAGAAATTGATTTGCCCGAATAAAAGTGAGAAGTGATCAATATAGACTTTGTTACCGGTCTTCCTCAATCTCGAAATCAGTATGATTCAATTTGGGTCATCGTGGATAGGATGACCAAGTTTATGCATTTCTTGCCAGTATGGACTACCTTTTTGAAGGAGGATTGTGCGAGTTTATATTTTCAGGATATTGTGAAGCTGCATGGGGTGCCTGTTTCAATTATCTATGATCGTGGTACGCTGTTTATGTCTTATTTCTGGTGGTCTTTCCCAAAAGGGTTGGGGACTAAGGATAGTCTAAGGATTGTTTTTCATCCACAATTGGATGGGAAAGTGGAGAGAACTATTCAGACATTAGAGGACACGCTTTGGGCCTATGTGATTGACTATGGTGGCAATTGGGTTGAGCATCTACCTTTGGTGGAGTTTTCTTACAATAATATCTATTATTCGAGTATTGGTATGCCTTCTTTCGAGGTGTTGTATGTAGGAGGTATAGATCTCCTACTGGATGGTTTGGACTTGGGGAGGTGGCCATGTTTGGTCTGAATTTGGTCTATCAGGTGATAGAAAAGGTCAAGGTGATTCGAGATAGGCTTAAAGCTGCCCAAAGTCTCCAAAAGTCCTAAGCTAATGTTAGCCGTAGAGACTTAGAGTTTGAGGTCGGGGATAGGGTGCTGCTCAAGGTGTCTCCCATGAAGGGAGTGGTGCAGTTTGGAAAAAAGTTAAAACTCAGTCCTTGGTTCATTGGTCCTTATTTGATTTTGTAGAGAGTTGGCAATGTTGCTTATGAGTTGGAGTTTCCATCTAGCTTAAGTTTGGTTCATCCGGTCTTTAATGTTTCTATGATGAGAAAGTGTTTTGGTGATCCTTCTTCGGTTGTTTCTTTGGAAAAATTTGGTATTTCAGATTCTCTGTCTTATAAACAGATCCCGGTTGAGCTATTAGATAGGCAAGTTCATCAGTTATGGACCAAGGATGTGGCTTTGGTTAACGTTTTATGGTAGAACCATAAGGTGGAAGAAGCTACTTGGGAAATGGAAGAGGACATAAAGTCCAAGTATCCGTACTTGTTTTTTGCTCTTGGGATTCGTGTGGGAGGTATATGTCTTCAACACATCTTTATTTTTTGAGTTTGTTAAAGGAAAGATTTACCTCTTTGCCTCTTTGTTTTCAAACTTTGTTAAAGGGGTATTTGATAATACAAATGACTCAATGTGTGGTCACCCCTACCTTGTCCATCGTTCAGGGATAAATATCCTGGGTTTTGACCCTTAGAAAGTTTCCTGGAATTCCATTCTCCGGACCCAATATGACTCATGGGTACGAGCTATATGTTGGGGTACGAGTAGTATGGTCCTGTCATATGCTTACCAATGTTAGTTGGTGGGATGGCTTTGGTCACTGAAATGGGTAAGACTTACGGGTATGAGTCATAGGGACGGTATAAGTCGTATCAACGACTCATATAGTGGCCAGTGTTTGATCCTCCTGGTATTTCATTCTGCCAGGGATACGGGTTATGGATACAGATCGTATGTTGTGGTTAAGACTTGGTTGGATGAGTCGTATATTGAATAGTGTTTGATCCAAGGGTTGAGGCTTGGATACGAGTAATGGGTACCAATCGTATAGGAGGGTTCGACTCATATAGGTCAATCGTATCCCTATGATGGGTTTTTAAGGGATTTAAGTAGGGGTATTCTGGACATTTCCCTGCATACCCTAACTAGGACCCACAAATTCTAATACACTTTGGATACTATTTACCCTATTATTCTATTCATTAATACTTAGAAACTATTCTAAAATACTCCATAATTCTCTCAAGAGCTTTTGGGGCAAGAAGGCTAGGGTTTCATCTTGCGGATTATTTTGTGGCTTGTCTTGGTGATTTCCTTCCATCAATTCTTTGGAATAAGGAATGATTCTCTTCCCTCATTGTAATTTCAACTAAAGCATGGTTTATATGATTGATTTCATGGCTTTACTATTTCATGATTTTGATTTTCAACTATTTTTTGGGGATTTTGATATTGAATGCTTGTTATGGTTTTGTATGGTTTTACTTATGCTTTTACATGCATGAATGGTGGATTTGGACAATTAGATTGCATGGTAATGGTTTAATGGTCTTTGGAATTGGTTTTGGTTATATTATGCCCCCAAGGTGTTTGATAAAATGCTTATAAAGATATGTTTGTTGCATTGACTTCTTTTAATGGAACTCTTGCATGTTTTAAACTTAATAAAGGATTTATACATGGTTTAAATAGTTTAAAAGGGCTAAAGGCTAAGTGGTTATGCTTATGGAGAACATGGAAGTCTCCCAAGTGGATTTAATATGGTAATTAGAAGGGCACCTAAGGTCCCCTTAACCTAAATAGTTTGGCTATGGATATTACTTGCAAGTAAGGGATGGTATGACGATACCTCTAATATTGGCCTTGGTTAATAAATGGTTAATGGTTTTATTATTTGTAAATTTGTTTTAATTAGGCATTAATGGTGGGGTATGTAGCAAAGTCGTGGAAGGTGGTGGTCCCGGGGAAACCAAAATTGGAAACTCATATTTATCTATATGAGGATTGGCGCACTATATATTAGGGGTTGTACTAGTCATCCCATGGTATATTTTCTGGTTGTGAGTTTACACACATTGGGGAACTTTTAGCAAGGGGAGCTGAACTCATATAGCCTGTGGGTAGTTTAGGACAGCCAAGCTACACAGCCCAGGTATAAAGGTTTTAAATGCATGCTAATCCCGGGTCTCTCTCCCGGCACTTATATATGCATGGTTGTATGCATTATGGATGGTTTTACTTAGTTTTATAAGTGGCATTATTTTATCCTTATCTTGAGATTCATGCTAGCGGTTACTCGCTAACCCCGTCTACTGGTTGTTGTATACCCATGCTATGCAGGAACTGATTATTTTACTCTTCCTGTTTAGCATGCAGATTTGATATCAGTATTTGGACTAATGTGGTGAGCTTCCATCCTTTCGGGAGGCATCATTTCATGTTATGAATTTCTTTAGACACTTTTCTTTTACTTTGGATATTGGTTTTGGCCATGTTTGGGGGCATGTCCCAACTAGATTTGTTACTCTTTTTTATAGAGGCTTTATGGTACTTCTGGGGGTTGGTATGGGCAGGATCGGTAGAGGTGTCAGCCTTAGCATTGGTATTGATATTGAGGCTGGCATCATCGAATATGATTTCTCACTGTTCCATCATATTACATTTTGGGATTGATTATCATATTATGTTTTGCTATTCTCTTTGGTTATGTCCTAGTTTATGGCCTATGGTTTGGTTCGGTATAGTTGGGCGGATGGTGTGGTACGGTTGGATTCGGTTGGGTCTGTCATGGTTGTGACCCTATCCTAGAGTCTTAATGAGAACATTTACGCTATCTTGTTATATGTTCAAAATTCAGCCCACCTAAGTCTAGATATAGGTGGTTGGGTTGGGTAACAGGGGGCGGTCCCCGATCCTGATTAGACTTGGAATGCCCATTACAACAAGGCCCGGGGTCGGGTTGGGTCAGAGACATTATTCGTCCTTTTTTGTCCTTGCTTTTTTCCTTTTTTTAGTAGTGTATCATCTGCATACTGACTATTTGTGAGCACTATATCCTTAATTCATACGTGCATATTCATGAGACATTGGTACCACTGAGAAACACTAATTTTGAAAGAAAATGAGATACTTTTAAAAATGTCTAGAATGAGAAATATGTCAATTATGTTGATTGAGACTTTTTTATTAGATAGTGTGATAACCTTGATCCATGAACACTAGTTAGAGAAGTTGATTTAAGATTATAGAAAGTATATGGGTTGCGAACCCTCAATAGATCCTACTTGAGCTGAGGACTTGGTGGGTGTATACAGAACATTAGTATTGCATTACCTTCCTTGATTTGGTTTGATACTATTACAGTATTTACTTTTGTATTGTACTTCTATCATAGAACTTTTTTGTGATATTGAGTTTGAGCATTTATTTCACATCATTACATTATCTTACATCATCCTATATTAATTGAGATGTTGAGGTATTACAAGATGTGGGGTATGATTATGGCTTGATCAGGAAAGATAGTTGTGTATCACCCCCTTAGTAGCATAGGATACACTCGTATATATACATACTCTCCTTATTTCTATCCCATAATTTTGGTTGATTATTATTGATTAATCCTGATATATCGTACTAGTAAGTCTTCTTCACAATTGACTTCCCGTTGTTGGTAATAAAATGAATAGTGTTAAATCACCTAGAACAATATGACTAACTTGTATTTGATACATCTATTGACCGTTGTGTTGCGTTACCCTGTTAGGATAAGCTGATATTATATTAGATTTTATATTATTAGAAAGCCTTGGGTAGTTGGGGTGGTGGTTCTCACCATCACTTTGAATTAAGTTCGATTATCGACGATTCTTGTTGAGTACATATAAATTCGTACTCTCCCTTACTTTTTTCATTTTTCTTATTTTTCTGCATTCCGTGTAGGTATTGGGTTGAGGAGCAGCTTCTATATTCTGTTTCTTCAGTATTGGTGTCACAGAGACCGAGTAGTGGCTGAAGGACATCGAAACTTCTCAAATCTCTCCATTTATGTCTTATGTTTTATTTACATCTAGGATATTTTAGACGATTACTTAGTTGAATCTGTATTAGAGGCTTGTACTAGTGATAACCTGACCTAGGATGTATCTTTCAGACTTGTATGTCATTTATGTATATATTTGGGATTCTTCTATTTCCGCTCTTGGATTTCTTTTAACTCTTGTTCTTTGGGCTGAGTTTCGCTTACTTGTCTGGTTGGTGTGACAAGTGTCATCACGTGCCTATTTTTGGGTCATGAAAAATGTTCAATAGGATATTATTCTAAAACATATAAAGTTTGTTATACGAGAAAGATTAACAGTTATTCAGGGATCTAAGAGGTCGGGGAAGTGTAGATGTCTTATTGAGAGATTAGGTTCTTAGTGGTTTTTCCATTTTGTTAAGTGTATGTTTATACTATAGATTGCAATTGTGCTATGGCTTGATATAATTAAAGTTTTGAATTGTCTTGTTGGTTTGGTAATAAAATTTATAGTTTATTGCCAAAAAATATTCTAAACCTATAAAATATTATCAACAATGTGACACTGAATCAACTTGAAGCGGCGAGTCTCACCACTGACTATCCTGCTATGTGTTCGTAGGTGTGCATATAATCTGAATTGGTTTGGAATTTTTATATACTATTTTTCAAGAAAACTTGATTATATAATTTAAAAAATGTAGAAGACAAGAACAAAGATAAACAAAAGATAGATAGTAAAAAGTAGACATAAAAGTGGAACAAATGCAATCAATGCAATATTAAACTAAAGATCTCCAATGAATATTCAAATTAGCACATTAACCAATTAGAAAGATCTCAAGGGAATTACATTCTCAAACGACCCTTCTTTTTAAACTCAAGCATAATCAAAAGCTTCTACGACCTCACAATACTCTCAAAAGAGTATTTAGTATTCTATAATAAAGATAATTTAAAGTCTTCAGAATAATAAAAGACCACTATTTATACTAGAAAAATAAAAGAAGACGATATCTATTACAATTTTGCCCGTAATATAGTAAGGGCCTTTTTTATTGTCTTATTTTGTTGAATTCATGAAATAGTCATTTGCATACTGATTCTTTGTTTATCTCCTTTCTTATACTTTTATTTGAGCAAGTTGTTGAACTTCAAGTCCTCATCCCAAGCACCCCTCAAGCCTCCAATGTGGTGACTCAATGAAAAGTTTACAATCTTTTTAGCTTAATTTTGTGTGCACAATTTTTAGGAGACTTGGCTTGCATCACCTAATGATCATGTTTGCCTTGATGAATATGTTTATTATACTATCCCAATAAGATTCGCAAAAAGGATAGGTATAATAAACATGAAGAAAATAAGATTGGTTGGTGAAAAGGGAAAGAAGAGTGGAA